>NC_053022.1:41093211-41171711 GCF_003073215.2 Triticum urartu
ATTTAAGCTGACATGCTTTCGACTGAGTGCATCGGCAACCACGTTGGCCTTACCCGAGTGATAATTTATTCCAAGATCATAATCCTTGACCAACTCTAGCCATCTTCGTTGACGGAGATTTAAATCTGGCTGAGTAAATATGTATTTAATACTTTTGTGATCGGTAAAAATTTGGCACCTTTTTCCAATAAGGTAGTGCCTCCAAATTTTTAACGCATGAACCACCGCAGCCAAATCCAAGTCATGAGTAGGATAATTTCCCTCGTGGGGTCGTAGCTGTCGCAATGCATATGCTGCTACCTTGCTGCCTTGCATAAGTACGCAACCGAGGCCTTGCCTGGAGGCATCACAATACACATCAAAGCTGCGATAAATGTCTGGGAGAGTCAATACAGGTGCGGTTGTCAGCTGTATCTTTAGCTCATTGAAACTTTTCTCACAGTCCTCCGTCCATTCAAACTTCTTATCCTTTTTGAGCAGCTCTGTCATGGGTTTAGCAATCTTGGAAAACCCTTCAATGAAACGACGGTAATATCCAGCTAATCCGAGAAAACTCTGGATCTGTGTCACTATCGTGGGCGGCAACCAATCGAGCACATCCTTTACTTTGCTTGGGTCCATGGATATACCTTCAGCGAATAGTACATGTCCGAGAAACCCAACTTGCTTGAGCCAAAACTCACATTTACTGAGTTTGGCATAAAGCTGATGGTCGCGGAGTCATTGGAGCACTGCTCGGAGGTGATCCTTGTGCTCATCTTCACCCTTGGAGTAAATGAGGATGTCATTGATGAAGACTACCACGAATTTGTCGAGGAAGTCCATGAATACTTTGTTCATCATATGCATGAAGAAAGCAGGGGCATTGGTGAGACCAAAGGACATCACTGTATATTCATAAAGACCATGCTGAGTAGTGAATGCGGTCTTAGGAATATCTTCCTTTCTAATTTTGAGCTGATGATATCCGGTCCGTAAATCGGTCTTAGAGAATACCTTAGCCCCACTGAGCTGATCAAACAAATCATCAATCCTTGGCAGTGGATATTTATTTTTGATGGTGACCTCATTCAGCTGGCGGTAATCCATGCACATGCGGAGGCTGCCATCCTTTTTGTCCACGAAAATAGCGGGTGATCCCCATGGTGAAGAGCTGGGACGAATATATCCTTTCTGGAGCAGTTCATCAAGCTATTTCTTTAGCTCCACTAATTCTGATGAGGGCATCCGGTAATACTTCTTGTATAGCAGTGCAGTTCCGGGCACAAGGTCTATTGAAAATTCCAGCTCTCGATCTGGTGGCATGCCTGGCAGTTCTTCTGGAAATACATCAGGGTACTCGCTGACAACAGGAATTAATTCCAACTCAGCCACAGCGGTGAAAACCAATTCTTGTTTGGGTATATTCTTGCGAGCATAGAATTTGGTAGTCTGCCCATTTGGACTGGTCAAAGTGACTTCTCGTGTTGCGCAGTTTATGCAAACTTGATATTGGGTCAACCAATTCATACCCAATATAATATCCAACCTTTTAGACTCAATGATTATCAAAGAGGTTGGAAAGTAGACTCCATTGATATTGATTTCCAGATCACGGCAGACCAGGTTGCTCTTGATTAGAGATCTCGGGGTTTGTACCAGCATATTTTTGCCCAAAAGTGTACAAGGAAATTTGTTTTGGGCAGCAAAACTCCGAGAAATAAAAGAATGGGAATCCCCAGAGTCAAATAAATTACGGCAGGTATGTCATTTATAGAAAACATACCAATGACGACTTTTGGGTTCTCTTATGCTTCATCGGCTGAGAGATGATGCACATGCCCACTAATGTTTTGCTGGGTCGGGCATGACTCTATAAAGTTGACTTGTGGCCTGAGTGGGGCATTCGCCTTGTTGTTCTTGGGGCACTGTTTAGCATAATGTCCGTTCTGCCCACAACTGAAGCAAGAATTATTGCGCTGACGCTCCTCATGCATGGGGTTGGTCACGATATTCTTGACTTGAGTGGTGGTCTTGTTAACATTCTGTTGCCAATTTGGCTTGTTTTCCACCTGAGTCTGCTACCAGGTACGAGCCTTTTGCACTGGTTTCCCACCCTTCTTTGGCTCAAACTTACGCTTGTTGTCGTTGTTGGCAGGCGTATTATCTAATATAAGCTTGTGCTCCTGTTCAGCAATGAAAGCCTTGTTTACCAGAGTTTGGAAATCTGGGAAATCAAACATACTAAGAGTGCACCAGAGTTGCGGATTTAAGCCTCGAAGAAATCTGTCAATCTTTCTTTCTTCGGTGGTCATGTAATAAAGGGAGTAACGGGCCAGATGATTAAATTTTTGCAAATATTCCCCCATAGACTGATTTCCTTGGACGAGTGTGAGAAATTCACGCTACTTAACCTTCATAACTCCAGTAGGGATATGATATTTCCGGAACTGATCCTTAAATTTTTCCCAGGTGATTTCTTCATCAGCAGGCCACATGGCTTTTGCATTTTCCCACCATATGGCAGCAGCGCCTTCAAGGTAATGAGTTGCAAATGGAACTTTATCATTTTCTTCAGTACGAGCAATCTCAAGCTTTTTCTCAATGGTACGCAACCAATCGTCTGCATCCAATGGGTCAACAATCTGACTGAAACTGGGTGGCTTGGTCCTTTGAAAATCTGACAGCTTTGAGTAATGACCGTTATGATTTCCATTCTGTCCAACCATAGCTTGCACACTTCTTAACATTTCAAGCAGATCATTGTTCCTTCTTTCCTCAAACATACGCAGAATTTGCTCGGTGGAGGGTGGATTTGGCGGTGGAGGCGGTGGCGGAACGTACGGCTCGGGTGAATGTCCTGCCTGTTGTGCGGAACGACGAACAGGAGTTCCCTCACGAACGTTGCTACTGCTGCCTCCCCGCGTCATCCTATTGTGGATTTTTCCCAAGACAACGCAATCGAGATGAGAAACATCCAAGAATAAATTTGGGGAAAAGCCAGCGACAAATCCCGGAAGAAAGCAAAAGAGCGAAGAAAATATGGCGAATAAAGTCCAACATAATTATACATAGACTCATACATGAAAGATAAACAACAGGACAAGTTCAACTACTCTCATACATGCAACAAGACATCATGACTCGTACGGCTACCTCCGTACATTATCCGGGCGACTTCGAATACTCCGAGGTACTACTGCTCTGCTGGTGCTGCGGTGTCCTCCCCTGAAGCGGACTCGGATCCTGAACTGACGAGGTTAACGAAAACCTCCGGGTTAAAGGTAACACGACGACGCTACCTCGAGGGCTCTCCCTCAGGAGCAGGGGTAAGATGAAGCATCGGGGCTACAGGAGTAGTGAGAAGTGAAACCCACTCGGCAGGAGTACTGAGAGGGTCCACCGTCGAGGTGCCTGAGCTACTCGGGGGAGTAACCGGTGAAACAGGGGAACTATAACTGGCTGCAATATAAGGAGTAAATCCCAGAGAAGAAGGAGTAGTGGCAGGTCTAGTAGTGAGCAAAGCAGCGGCTAAAGCAGTACAGGCATGAGTCAGTTCTCGAGCCAACTCGTGGATCATAAGATAGCTAGCAGTGACATAACGAGCAAGGTGGCTAGCAACACTATCAGACTCCGGGTCAATGATCTAGAAATGGACACGACCATTGTCATGCAGAAAATGGTAGTAAAAGAAACCTGGGTGGTTTTGCATTCGGACCTCGTTGTAACGAAGCTTGACAAGGACCTCGAATACAACAAACTGGACAGCCTGAGAAGTGGTAGAGGCGTAACCGCTTCGAGAAGTATGAGTGTAAGAGCCGGAATCGGAACTAGTGCGCAGAGTAACCACTGTGTGATACTCATACACGGAATCAGCTAGACACTCTCGGTACACACGATAGACTGGATCTTCTCCGAGGGGGTACAACCGACGCCACACGTTGCGAAGGAGGTGCGGTGACGTGTACGGCATCAGCTGCAACTGGCACGGATACGGCACTGGAGCCATCTACACTCACAACCATTAGTAGGTTAGCATAAAAATATAAATCAAGTGCATGCAATGCAACAACCAGCTACAATAGCTACCGGCACTCAACTTAAACTCGTATCTAACGTCCCTCTTAACACGTCGTAGTCTAGCATGGCCTAAAGTCAGCGCGGCCCTGATACCAAGCATTGTCGCACCCCGGCTCAGAGCGACTGGTTTACCCTGCATTGCCAGCCCAGAGACCATGTCTTCTAGCAACACACAACATCTTGATACAGAAAAACAACCGCTTTATTTATGCTAGCGCATTAGATTTTATATTACAACATATGTCGAGGCCGAGCAGCACGCACGGTGCGGCTGAACAATATGTACATTATTTAGTGGACATAAAGGGGCCTCGATCATACAACTACGCAGCAGCGGAACAACGTCGTAGCAGAAACTCCATAGCACAGGGACACCGATGTGGACACGATCTAGACTCGAGCAGCGCTCCTTTCCAACGCGACTTTCCTAAAATCTGGCATGACACGCCAGGTTAGTACATTGAATGTACTTGCAAGCTCACAACATGCATAATCATAATGACAAACAATATCATGATATTTAACCAATTAATAATGCAATAATGTTCCAACATGCTGTGCTCATGCTCTTGGGATAGACATCCCTCGGGACCGACTTACCAACCATGATCGTTCTCGGATCAGAAACAAACCACCATCATGGTCTTAACCAGAGTAACTCGTGATCCTTACGACGATCACAACCAAACCACCATCGTGGTCTTGACCAGAGTAACTCATGATCCTTACTGCAATCACATCCAAACCACCATCGTGGTCTTGACCAGAGTAACTCGTGATCCTTACGGCGATCGCAACCAAACCACCATCGTGGCCTTGACCAGAGTAACTCGTGATCCTTACGACGATCACAACCACGGCCCATATTGGGTCTCGAACATCTCGATGGCCTTTCCGCAATCATCATCAGTGCAAAGTTCATAACTTAGTGTGCAGGTTTATTAAACGTCGACTCATGGTGGGACCTACTATGAGGTGTCCGTGACCATGGACTCAGCTAATGATATATTATACACTCTGCAGAGGTAGCACACTGTACCCACACCACGGAACCCATGGCCTCGCACTCCCACTCGGGTGGACCAATGGCATTCCGACAAAACCATTCCATTGCCATGACACTCTCCCGGCCACTCCGACCCAATCCCGAACGGGCTAGTCCTGGGTGGCCCCATGTCTACCAAAGACACAACAACCACCGTCGCGGCCAAAATGATCCCACTCGGGGATCCGGTACCATAATCTCAACAACGGGCACACAAGGTTATGCCTGCTTACCGGGCCAGGGTAAGCATGCCCATAACCTTCCCTAGTTGGAGGCACCGATCTGAGGCATGTCAATGGACCGAATCAAGGCCTTCCCACAAAGGCAAATGTGGTTGCACTGGGAAAATCTCGATTCAGCGGCACCATGACCCAGTCAACGATATATTCAAGTTGAGTTATATTCAGTTTCAACTTAAAATGAAGATGACCGGTGTCATAGCATGCCATGAAATGCAATATTACACATGCATCACATATTAACGAAAATGACTGATGTCAACCATATTCACACTAAGCATAAGCATCAACAACTTATATTACTTTCCCGGTCAGGGTAACTCTCACTTTAACAATATATTTTGCAGCAAGTATTATCATTTTCTCATGCAAGAAAATAACTTCGATTAATTTCTCATATGCATAGCAAAGATTTTACTATCACCATAACTTCGATTAATTTTGTTTGCCAACCAAGTTAGGTTCAAACATTCTGTAACTTAAGTAAAATGGCTAAACAAGCACTTAACATGATATTTTCTAACAAATTTAACTATTTTATTTATGCAAGAAAATAACTTTAAGCAATTACTCATAACAAATCATTTTATCATTACCATAATTAGATCTTAGCTTCTTTACCAACTAAGCTAGTTTCAAGGTTCTGTAAATCAAGCATAATGCTAACACACACTTAACAGAATATAAATAACATAATAGTTATTTAAATGCATGGATTTATCATTTCATTCAAGTGAGAAAATCATCAATATTGGAATGGCACCATGAAAATGTTGCTGTGGCTTGCCTTAGTGCATATGAGGTTCACAAGCCTTCTGGTGATCCTCAAGACAAGCCTCACCCTCTGAAAATAATTTTAAACACAAGAAGAAAATATCAAGAACTCTTCTGAAAATCACCAGAAATTCTAGACAGCTCAGAAAAATCTCATTTTTGGTGAGCTCCTAGATTTCTTTGCAAAGAACATAATGCAAAAAGAATCAATTCATCTGGACTTATGGTTAAAGAGTTATAAATGTTTGAAGCTCTCTGGAATTGAATTGAATTTGAATTTAGATAAACAGACTAGGGGGGGGGGGTGACGTCGAAGGTGTAAAGCCTCAGGGCGCCACCACTCGTACCGTGATACGTTTCCGTTGTATCTACTTTTCCAAACACTTCTGCCCTTGTTTTGGACTCTAACTTGCATGCTTTGAATGGAACTAACCCGGACTGACGCTGTTTTCAGCAGAATTACCATGGTGTTATTTATGTGCAGGAGCAAACGTTCTCGGAATGACCTGAAACTTCACGGAGCCACTTTTTAGAAAATAAGAAAAATACCTGTCAAAGATGAAGGCCAGGGGCCCACCGTCTCCCCATGAGGGTCGGGGGCGCGCCCCCTACCTCGTGGGCCCCCTGTTGCCTCTCCGACCCCAACTCCACCTCCATATATTGAGTTTCGGGGAGAAAAAAATCAAAGAGAAGAAATCATCGCGTTTTACGATACGGAGCCGCCGCCAAGCCCTAAAACCTCTCGGGAGGGCTGATCTGGAGTCCGTTCGGGGCTCCGGAGAGGGGAATCCGTTGCCATCGTCATCATCAACCATCCTCCATCACCAATTTCATGATGCTCACCGCCGTGCATGAGTAATTCCATCGTAGGCTTGCTGGACGGTGATGGGTTGGATGGGATCTATCATGTAATCGAGTTAGTTTTGTTAGGGTTTGATCCCTAGTATCCACTATGTTATGAGATTGTTGTTGCTATGACTTTGCTATGCTTAATGCTTGTCACTAGGGCCCGAGTGCCATGATTTCAGATCTGAACCTATTATGTTTTCATCAATATGTGAGTGTTCTTGATCCTATCTTGCAAGTCTATAGTCACCTATTATGTGGTATGATCCGTTAACCCCGAAGTGACAATAATCGGGATACTTACTGGTGATGACCGTAGTTTGAGGAGTTCATGTATTCAATATGTGTTAATGCTTTGTTCCGGTTCTCTATTATTAGGAGGCCTTAATATCCCTTAGTTTCCATAAGGACCCCGCTGCCACGGGAGGGTAGGACAAAAGATGTCATGCAAGTTCTTTTCCATAAGCACATATGACTATATTCGGAATACATGCCTACATTATATCAATGAACTGGAGCTAGTTCCGTGTCACCCTAGGTTATGACTGTTACATGATGAACCGCATCCGGCATAATTCTCCATCACTGATCCATTGCCTACGAGCTTTCCATATATTGTTCTCCGCTTATTTACTTTTCTGTGGCTATTGCTATCATCACTACAAAATACCAAAAACATTACTTTTACTATTGTTACCTTTTGCTACCGTTATCACTACTATCATATTACTTTGCTACTAAACACTTTGCTGTAGATATTAAGTTTCCAGGTATGGTTGAATTGACAACTCAGCTGCTAATACTTGAGAATTTTCTTTGGCTCCCCTTGTGTCGAATCAATAAATTTGGGTTGAATACTCTACCCTCGAAAACTGTTGCGATCCCCTATACTTGTGGGTTATCAAGACTATTTTCTAGCACTGTTGCCGGGGAGCATAGCTCTATTCTTTGAGTCACTTGGGATATATATATCTGCTTATCATTATGAAGAACTTGAGAGATCCAAAAACCAAGATCTATCCCTCAACTACGAGGGGAGTTAAGGAACTGGCATCTAGCTCTGCACTTGATTCACCTCCTGTTATGAGTAAGCTTGCGACACCTACACCTTCTTCTGGTATTCGTTCTGATATGTCGCATGTTATTGATGATGCCACTTCTGCTATGCATGATACTTATGATGAAACTACCTCTATGCCTGATACTACTATGCCACTTAGTGATTTTCTTGATGAACAACTTGCTAGGGCTAGAGAGATTGAAAATATTGAATCTGATGATACTGATGAAAGTGATGATGAAGAATCACTTGTTATTCCTAAGGGTTATGTATTTGATCAAGAAGCTTCTTTAGCTATTTTAGCGTGCCAAAATAGAACTGAATTCAAAAGATTATTAGCTAAATGGAGTAAGCAATCTCTAAATGCTAGAATGAAACCTGACCCTGCTTTTGCTACTTCACCTATCTTTGTTACTGATAAGGATTATGAATTCTCTGTTGATCCTGATATAATTACTTTGGTTGAATCTGATCCTTTTCATGGTTATGAATCTGAAACTATTGTGGCACATCTTACTAAATTGAATGATATAGCCACCCTGTTCACTAAAGATGAGAGAACTCGCTACTTTTATATCCTTCAAATATTTCCCTTATCATTAAAGGGTGATGCTAAGATATGGTTTAATTCTCTTGATCCTGGTTGTGTGCGTAGTCCCCAGGATATGATTTATTACTTCTTTGCTAAATATTTTCCTGCTCATAAGAAACAAGCTGCTTTAAGGGATATATATATATATAATTTTGTGCAAATTGAAGAAGAGAGTCTCCCACAAGCTTGGGGGAGGCTTCTCCAATTACTTAATGCTTTGCCTGATCATCCTCTTAAGAAAAATGAAATACTTGATATCTTTTATAATGGACTAACTGATGCCTCCAGAGATTACCTGGATAGTTGTGCTGGTTCTGTTTTCAGGAAAGAACACCGGATGAAGCTGAAATTCTATTGAATAATATGTTGACAAATGAAAATAATTGGACACCTCCGGAGCCAATTCCTGAGCCTATTCCTAAACCAACTCCGAAGAAGAGGGGTATTCTATTTCTCTGTCCTGAAGATATGCAAGAGGCAAAGAAATCTATGAAAGAAAAAGGTATTAAAGCTGAAGATGTTAAGAATTTACCTCCTATTGAAGAAATACATGGACTTAATTTGCCGCCTGTTGAAGAAACATATAATCTTAATCCTTTACCTATTGAAGAAACTCATGGTCTTGATAACCCGACATAGGTAGTAAAGGTAAATTCTCTCTATAGATATGATAAAGCTGAAATCCCATTTACTAAATTTGCTAGCTCATGCTTAGATGAGTTTGATAAATTTATATCTAAGCAAGAATACTTTAATGCTTATTTTGGTAGGCAATTGAAATACAATTCAAATATGCTTGAACACTTGGGTGATTATATGGCTAATGTCAAAAGTGAACTTAAACTTATTAGTAAACATGCTTCTATGGTTACCACTCAAGTAGAACAAGTACTTAAAGCTCAAAATGATTTGCTCAATGAATTGAATAGTAAAGATAATGATTATGCTGTTAGAGTGGCTACTAGAACTGGTAGAATGACTCAGGAACCTTTGTATCCTAAAGGCCATCCTAAGAGAATTGAGCAAGATTCTCAGAGAAATAATATAGATGCACCTAGTCCTTCTAAAAAGAAGAAAAAGAAAAATGACAAGACTTTGCATGCTTCTAGTGATCCTATTGTTGAAACACCTGAGAATCCAAATGATATTTCGATTTCTGATGTTGAAACACAATCTGGTAATGAACCTGAAACTAGTGGTAATGTTAATGATAATGTTCATGATGATGCTCAACCTAGTAATGACAATGATATAGAAATTGAACCTGCTGCTGATCTTGATAACCCACAATCAAAGAATCAACGTTATGATAAGAAAGACTTTGTTGATAGGAAACATGGTAAAGAAAGGGAGCCTTGGGTTCAGAAACCCATGCCTTTTCCTCCCAAACCATCCAAGAAAAAGGATGATGAGGATTTTGAGCGCTTTGCTGAAATGATTAGACCTATCTTTTTGCGTATGTGATTAACTGATATGCTCAAAACCAATCCTTATGCTAAGTATATGAAAGATATTATTACAAATAAAAGAAAGATACCGGAAGCTGAAATTTCCACCATGCTTGCTAATTATACTTTTAAGGGTGGAATACCAAAGAAACTTGGAGATCCCGGTTTACCAACTATACCATGCTCCATTAAAAGAAACTATGTTAAAACTACTTTATGTGATCTTGGAGCCGGTGTTAATGTTATGCCTCTCTCTTTATATCGTAGACTTGATTTGAGTAAGTTGACACCTACTGAAATATCTTTGCAAATGGCTGATAAATCAACTGCTATACCTGTCGGTATTTGTGAGGATGTGCCTGTTGTAGTTGCAAATGTTACTATATTAACGGACTTTGTTATTCTTGATATTCCCGAGGACGATAGTATGTCCATTATTCTTGGAAGACCCTTTTTGAATACTGCAGGGCTGTTATTGATTGCACTAAAGGCAATGTCACTTTTCATGTTAATGGCAATGAGCATACGGTACACTTTCCGAGGAAACAACCTCAAGTTCATAGTATCAACTCTATTGGAAAAATGCCATCGACTATATTTGGAGGTTTTGAATTTCCTCTTCCTACTGTCAAGAAAAAATATGATATTCTTATTATTTGGGATGTGCATATCCCCGTTGAGGTAACATAGTGGTATTCGAAATTTCTCCAGTTCCATGTTATCCGGAATGAGTTCGTTAACAAGACTTGATCAACCTTGTTAGTGGATTCCTTTTGATGATCATGAGATGGATGAAACTAGAAGGCACAACCTTCTGTACCCCACTTTTACTTTCTATTATTTATATTAAATAAAATAAATACAAACATTTTCCTGTTTTACGTTATTTTGCATTATTTGCTTGTCGTTGCTTAATTGGTCGCGGAAACTGTGGAAACCTTAGTATCCCTGATATTATTATTTTGCTCCACGGTTTATATGGTGATAACTCTGTTAGTATGGGCGGCATTATTGCCAAACGGTTAAGTCTGAACCGTACAAAGGGCCCCATCTTTGGAGGCATCTATGCCTCACGCCTAGCTACACATTTTAACATACTTATAAGGCATTCTGAGAAGGAAGAAAAAGTGCTGCCTCGTGTTTATCTAGATTATAAAAGTATGGTGGCACATGATTTTATTGTTAAGAATAGGGAAGGAGAACTTAAATATCAATTGTTCTTGAACAAACATCATCCTGAGACTATTACCCTGCCTGCTCCTTCTTTGTTTGATTTGTCTGTAGGCACGTACCTTGTTCCGTTGAAGGCTATTCACGCCTACCGGAACCCTGCACCAGCCGTGGAGCCAGAGCCCAGAACCACAAGTTGATCCTTCATGACAGTCTAATTACCAGTGGGATTCGGAGATGATTGTCAGCCAGTGGCAATCAGAGTCTTCCTCTTCTTCTTCTCAGTACGACCCCAACTACTATTATGGATATCCGCCAGGCCAGCCGTGGCCATAGACCAACTTAGGCCAAAAGCCTAAGCTTGGGGGAGTACGTATTTCCCACCGACATTACATTTATGTTCACACACTCATTGCTAGATGTCGGTGCTCATACTTTTTCATTGTATCATCCATGCTAGTTTATTTTCCTTTTTATGCTTTCTTCTTGTGTGTTTAATAAACCTTAAGAAAAACAAAAAAAATTAGTTGTAGCTTTTAGTTAATTTACCTTCCATGCTTGTAGTAGTAATTAAAAAGAAAACCCCAAAACATTTCCTGTTCTTCTTTTGCTTGTTGGGAGCTTTCCCGTGTAAATAGTTTTATTTCTTTTCTTTTCTTTGGGGGTCGATAGGAGAAGACCATAATTAAATTGTTGAAGTGGCTCTTATATGCATCATTGTTGATCTGAGAAAAGAGCCCATATTGCCTTGTCTTCTCCTGTTTATTGAATGCCTGCAGATTCCAGCTTAGTCCAATGCACGTGCACTACTATTATTATTCACATCATTCGATCGTGCAAGTGAAAGGCAATTATGATGTTATATGATGGACTGGCTGAGATGAGAAAAGCTAGTATGAACTCGACCTCTTTTGTTTTTGTAAATATGATTAGTTCATCGTTCCTGATTTAGCCTATTATGAATAAACATGTTTGCAATGACAACTAGAGATCATAGTTTCTTGTGCCATGCTTGATTAGCTATGAGTTATAATGGTTTACCTTGCATGCCAACATGCTATTAAAATGGTTATGATGTGGTATGATAGGGTGGTATCCTCCTCTGAATGATTTAAGTGACTTGACTTGGCGCATGTTCACGCATGTAGTTGAAACAAAATCAACATAGCCTTCACGATATTTATGTTCATGGTGGATTATATCCTACTCATGCTTGCATTCGATGTTGATTAATTTTAATGCATGTTCATGACTGTTGTCGCTCTCTAGCTGGTCGCTTCCTAGTCTTTTGCTAGCCTTCACCTGTACTAAGCGGGAATACTGCTTGTGCATCCAAACTCCTTAATCCCCAAAGTTATTCCACATGAGTCCACTATACCTACCTATATATGGTATCTACCTGCCGTTCCAAGTAAATTTGTATGTGCCAAACTCTAAACCTTCAAATAAATATCCTATTTTGTATGCTCGAATAGCTCATGTATCAACTAGGGCTGTCTGTATCTTCCATGTTAGGTGGGTTATTCTCAAGAGGAGTGGACTCCGCTCCTCACTCACGAGATAAATGGCTGGTCACCGGGATGCCCAGTCCCATGCTTTATGCAAACTAAATCAAAATAATTGCAAATAAAACTCCCCCTGTGTAAGTGCATCTAGTGCCACCCCTAGTTGGTTTTGGAGTATTGACGACAAACCTAGTTGAGGGACTAATGTGCTTGTGAGAATTGCAGGATAACACATGTAGAAGTCCCTCATTGATTCGGTTTTCCTACCAGAGATGACCCCTAAAAATGTATGAAGACATTGAAGTCAAAGGTGGTATATGAAGATATTCACATTGAAGACTATGACAAGAGAAGACACCACATGAAGCCTATGGAGCTCGAAGACTTAGATCTTTCGTAGTTCTTTTTCTTTTGTGTTGAGTCATAGGAACCACCGTACTGTTAAGTGGGGTTCAAGAGAACCAGTCAGACTGACTAAAGTGATGCCTAACCAAAAACCTATGTCTTCGAGTGAAGACTATGAGAGCGAATCTTGTCCAGAGTCGGACAAGTCAGCTTTGCTTGTAGCCCAAGTAAAGTTGCCGTGTGAGTTTGAAATCTGACCGTTGGAACACGTGTCAGTTCCTTAGTGACCCAGGGTCATTTCGGACAAATCAGGTCGGGTTGCCAAGTGGCTATAAATAGCCCACCCCCACAACCATAAACGGTTGGTTGCTCAGATTGAGAGTACGGCTTTTGTCGTTTGAGAGAAACCCACCTCGAAGCCTTTGAGAGAGAATTCCTTGCGAGGATAAAGCCCTAACCACCCAGAGCCAGAGAGATTTGGGCATCACTTAAGTCTTCTTGTCTGTGTGATCTGAAGACTTATTACACTTGAGGACTATGCATCCTCCAGCCGGTTAGGCGTCGCATTCTGAGCATCCAAGAGACATTGTGGATTGCCGGTGAACGAAGTCTGTGAAGGTTTGGGAGTCTACCTTGAAGACTTACCAGAGTGATTAGGCGAGGTCTGTGTGACCTTAGCTCAAGGGGAATACGGTGAGGACTGGGTGTCCTGAGCTGCGTGTTCAGGACTGGGTGTCCGGGACTGTGTATCCTAAGGTTTAAATACCTAGCCGCCCCAACCAGACGTACAGTTGTCACAGCAACTGGAACTGGTCCAACAAATCATTGTCTTCAACGAGTCACTGGTTTCATCTTCCCTTCCCTTTACTTACCGTTGCTCCTTGTGAAGTCATTGTATGTTTGCACTATCTTTTGTCTTCACTGAGTGACTGCATGCTTTGTATGGCTTCATAATATCTTCCTACCTGATCCTTACTACATTGCTGCTATTAAGTCATTGTGCTTTCACTTCATTGAATACTTGACTATGGCTTGTCTAGTGTAGTCTACCTTCCGCTGTATGGTAATAGGTTTATTTCTATCATTTGTCTTCATAACTTCCACGTTTTGAAGACTTTCATAAAAATCGCCTATTCACCCCCCCTCTAGTCGATATAACGCACTTTCACCCTGGGACTCTTGTTAGTTGGAGGCACTCGTTGTTTCGAGCAAGCCATGGATTGATGCTTGTTGGTGGAAGGGGGAGTATAAACTTTACCATTCTGTTTGGGAACCACCTATAATGTGTGTAGCATGGAAGATATCGCCATCTCTTGGTTTTTATGTTAACAATGAAAGTATACCGCTCAAAATATTATTCACCTCTATTTCAAAACCGAGCTCTGGCACCTCTACAAATCCCTACTTCCCTCTGAGAAGGGCCTATCTATTTACTTTTATGCTGAGTCATCATCCTCTTATTAAAAAGCACCACTTGGAGAGCACCGCTGTCATTTGCATTCATTACTGATAGTTTACATTGAGTATGACTTGACTGGATCTCTTTTACCATGAATTACAATGTCTAGTTAGTCCTTGGTCTTTAAAGGTGCTCTGCATTTATGTTTTGCGGTCTCAGAAAGGGCTAGCGAGATACCATCTTGTTATATCATATTATGATTGTTTTGAGAAAGTGTTGTCATCTGAGATTTATTATTATGGCTCGCTAGTTGATTATGCTATTGATAGGAGTAAACTTGAGACCTATGCGTTATTGTGAATGTGGTTAGTTATAATCTTTGCTGAAAACTTGAATGCTGGCTTTACATATTTACAATAACAAGAGCAAACAGAGTTTGTAAAAGTTTTTCTTTATCACTTTTAGTTTGTCAACTGAATTGCTTGAGGACAAGCAAAGGTTTAAGCTTGGGGGAGTTGATACGTCTCCGTTGTATCTACTTTTCCAAACACTTTTGCCCTTGTTTTGGACTCTAACTTGCATGATTTAAATGGAAATAACCCGGACTGACGCTGTTTTCAGCAGAATTACCATGGTGTTTTTTATGTGCAGGAGCAAACGTTCTCGGAATGACCTGAAACTTCACGGAGCCACTTTTCAGAAAATAAGAAAAATACCTACCAAAGATGAACGCCAGGGGCCCCACCGTCTCTCCACGAGGGTGGAGGGCGCGCCTGCCCCCCTAGGGCGCGCCCCCTACCTCGTGGGCCCCCTATTGCCTCTCCGACTCCAACTCCACCTCCATATATTGAGTTTCGGGGAGAAAAAAATCAGAGAGAATAAATCATCATGTTTTACGATAGGGAGCCACCGCCAAGCCCTAAAACCTCTCGGGAGGGCTGATCTGGAGTCCGTTCGGGGCTCCGGAGAGGGGAATCCATCGCCATCGTCATCATCAACCATCCTCCATCACCAATTTCATGATGCTCACCGACGTGCGTGAGTAAGACCATCATAGGCTTGCTGGACCGTGATGGGTTGGATGGGATCTATCATGTAATCGAGTTAGTTTTGTTAGGGTTTGATCCCTAGTATCGACTATGTTCTGAGATTGTTGTTGCTATGACTTTGCTATGCTTAATGCTTGTCACTAGGGCCCGAGTGCCATGATTTCAGATCTGAACCTATTATGTTTTCATCAATATATGAGTGTTCTTGTTCCTATCTTGCAAGTCTATAGTCACCTATTATGTGTTATGATCTGTTAACCCCGAAGTGACAATAATCGGGATACATACCGGTGATGACCGTAGTTTGAGGAGTTCATGTATTCACTATGTGTTAATGCTTTGTTCCGGTTCTCTATTAAAATGAGGACTTAATATTCCTTAGTTTCCGTAAGGACCCCACTGCCACGGGAGGGTAGGACAAAAGATGTCATGCAAGTTCTTTTCCATAAGCACGTATGACTATATTCGGAATACATGCCTACATTATATCAATGAACTGGAGCTAGTTCTGTGTCACCCTAGGTTATGACTGTTACATGATGAACCGCATCCGGCATAATTCTCCATCACCGATCCATTGCCTACGAGCTTTCCATATATTGTACTCCGCTTATTTACTTTTCCGTTTCTATTTCTATCATCACTACAAAATACCAAAAACATTACTTTTACTATTGTTACCTTTTGCTACCGTTATCACTACTATCATATTACTTTGCTACTAAACACTTTGCTGTAGGTATTAAGTTTCCAGGTGTGGTTGAATTGACAACTAAGTTGCTAATACTTGAGAATATTCTTTGGCTCCCCTTGTGTCGAATCAATAAATTTGGGTTGAATACTCTACCCTCGAAAACTGTTGCGATCCCCTATACTTGTGGGTTATCATACCGCTTCGCGCGCGTACAGAGTGGCTGACTAGCGGGCCCCGCTAGTCAGGTGAGAAGGAGGGGAGAAGGAAACAGAGGGGGGGGGGTCGCGGCTTCACCGGAGCTCTCACGGTCGGACGGCGTCGGAATCGACCTCGCAAGCGGAGGCAGAGGGCGGTGGTCGCCGGAGATGAGGAAGACGGCGAGCAGAGGCAACTTTAGGGGCTCCATGGGGACGGGATGGCTTGACCAGAGAGAGGCGGAGGCCCTGGAAGGATCGCCCTGGCCTGGGAGGGGCTGGAGTTACTGCGGCGACCAGAGGGGATCGCTGGCGAGCTCGAGCTCGAGGACGGCGGCCCGCAGCCTGCCCGGCCAGGCTACGATTTCCTACGTACTTGTGGGGTGTGTGGGAGTGGTGGATGGTGCTCGAGGAGGCTGGGGGCGGCTCCATTTATAGGCGAGCGGAGAGGGGGGTTCGGGCTCCGCCGTTGGACACCTGTCCACGGTGCCCAGCGACAAGCGGCGTCAGTGAGAGGGGGAGAAGGCGATGTAGCTCACGCGGTGACTGTTGGCGAACGGGGACGAGCATAGGAACGAGGAGAAGGCGACGATCATAGTGCGCACCGCACTGTTGGGTTGGCCAGACCGTGCCCGTGCTCGCTGCAGCGAGCTTCGGCATTGGCGAGCGCTAGGGGGAGTTAATGGCGTTGAGACGAGGATGGTGGCGAAGTTTGGCAGGCTTAGGCAGGCGGGGAAGCGAGCACGCGATCAACAGAGGCTTGGGCGCGTCGCAGATCACGTCGGCCGCATGCCAGCACGCCTGGACGAAAGCGGTCACCGCATGAACTCTGACCTCATGCCGACCTAAGCCCAAACTTCATGTCTGGCATGTTGTTCGTGGTAGTTTTGAATGTTACCACGCTTTGGTTTGGCTCCAGATGTAGTAGAGAAGATTTTACACGCCGGGTAAGTTTCTAGTCAGTAACTTTGAGATGTTACTGAGGTCAAATGGCTGGGAGTTGGGGGCTGTGCTTTGGAAGCTAGCCATCATCTACTAAGGTGATGATGCACAAGAAAATTCAGGCACAAGGGAGCAAGTAAAATGATAGTTGCTGTAGAAACCACCATTTCTGTCCAGAACAGAAAATATTTCTGTAGCAAAAATGTTCCAGAAAGTGATGAAATATTTTTGCTCAGGAAGGTGCCCTAGGGTTCAAAGAATATTTGGGAATTTTCTCAGATTTTTGTGGGCAAGAAAAATGAGGGTTGCTTTGGAGCTCATTGAACTAGCTAGGGTTTTAGAGAAGAAAAATGAATATTTTTCATTTAAGAAAAATATCCCCAAGATTATTTTGAGATGGATCAGAAGGGGAATGATGATTAGAGAGGGGAATGATGCACTTGGGTGAAAGCCAAGGGTACCCAAGTGTCTAAGTCCATATGAAAAGATTCGAAAACCCCAACTTTCAAAATAAATCCAAATGAAAATCAGGCAAATAATGGAGGTCAAAAATCAGGCTGTCACATGAACTTAATACTCTAGATGCATGCTGGATAGCGGTCGATGTGTGGAGTAATAGTAGTAGATGCAGAATCGTTTCGATCTACTTGTCTCGGACGTGATGCCTATATACATGATCATGCCTAGATATTCTCATAATTATTCGCTTTTCTATCAATTGCTCAACAGTAATTTGTTCACCCATCGTAATACTTATGCTATCTTGAGAGAAGCCAGTAGTGAAACCTATGGCCCCCGGGTGTATTTTCCATCATACAAGTTTCCGATCTATTATATTTTGCAATCTTTACTTTCAATCTATATCATAAAAATACCAAAAATATTTATCTTATTATCATTATCTCTATCAGATCTCACTCTTGCAAGTGGCCGTGAAGGGATTGACAACCCTTTATCGCGTTGGTTGCGAGGTTCTTATTTGTTTGTGTAGGTACAAGGTGACTCGCGCGTGGTCTCCTACTGAATTGATACCTTGGTTCTCAAAAACTGAGGGAAATACTTACGCTGCTTTACTGCATCACCCTTTCCTCTTCGAGGGAAAATCAACGCAGTGCTCAAGAGGTAGCAAGAAGGATTTCTGACGCTGTTGCCGTGGTGATCTATTCCAAGTCAAGACATACCAAGTACCCATCACAACTCTTATCCTTTGCATTACATTATTTGCCATTTTCCTCTCGTTTTCCTCTCCCCCACTTCACCCTTGCCGTTTTATTCGCCCTCTTTTTCATTCGCCCTTTCTTTTGCTTGCTTCATCGTTATGGCTAGTCCTTTGTCTACTCCTCTGTCTCCCAATTTTGAAGTTCTCCACTTCAAACAAGGACAAGGAGAAAACTTAAAAGATGCTTGGTATAGGATGATAAAATCTTATCATGATTGCACTTTATAGGGAGACTCTAAGATTTTACTTCGTAATTTTTATATTGGGCTTACCATACCCCATAGGTAACTCCTTGATTTTGCCGCCAAAGGGAATTTTATTGATATTGATCCTAGTGTTGCTTATGAAATTATAGAAGGGATAGTAGGAATACTTCCCCCACAAAAGGGACCATCTCCTGAGGGAACCCAAATCTTAGAGAAATTATGCGAATTGCAAAAGTCTATTGAACCTCTTAAAAATGTTGGAGGGAACCTTCACCGCATGAATACATTGATTACACTTTGCAATAAATGGTTGGATGCTCTAGATCTAAAAATCTCCGAGTATGAAGGGAAACATAAGGAACCTCCAGGATTCGAGCATAAATCCATTAAAAAGATAAATACCAAAGATGGCAATACTTAGATCTATCCTTGCTTTTATGCCTAGCTAGGGGCGTTAAACGATAGCGCTTGTTGGGAGGAAACCCATTTTTTTATTTTTATTCCTTGCTTTTTGCTCCTGTTTAGTAATAAATAATTTATCCAGCCTCTGTTTTTGTTGTGTTTTTTGTGTTTAATCAGTGTTTGTGCCAAGTAGAACCGTTGGGAAGACTTGGGGAAAGTCTTTTTGATCTTGCTGTAAAAAACAGAAACTTTAGCGCTCACGAGAATTGCTGCCATTTTTATTGGAGAGTTCTATTTAGTTAATTATTTTTGCAGATGATTAATAGATAAATTCCTCGCGTCCGGATATTTATTTTAGAATTTTTGGGGTTCCAGAAGTGGTCGAAACCTACAGATTACTACAGACTGTTCTGTTTTTGACAGATTCTGTTTTTCGCGTGTTGTTTGCTTATTTTGATGAATCTATGGCTAGTAATAGAGTTTATGAACCATAGAAAAGTTGGAATACATTAGGTTTAACACCAATATAAATCAAGAATGAGTTCATTACAGTACCTTGAAGTGGTGGTTTGTTTTCTTTTACTAACGGAGCTCACGAGATTCTCTTGTTAAGTTTTGCGTTGTGAAGTTTTCAAGTTTTGGGTAAGGATTTGATCGATTATGGAACAAGGAGTGGCAAGAGCCTAAGCTTGGGGATGCCCATGGAACCCCAAGGTAAAATCCAAGGACACCAAAAGGCCTAAGCTTGGGGATGCCCCGGAAGGCATCCCCTCTTTTGTCTTCGTCTATCGGTAACTTTACTTGGAGCTATATTTTTATTCGCCACATGATATGTGTTTTGCTTGGAGCGTCTTGTATGATTTGAGTCTTTGCTTTTTAGTTTACCACAATAATCCTTGATGTACACACCTGTTGGGAGAGACACACATGAATTGGAATTTTTTAGAATACTCTATGTGCTTCATTTATATCTTTTGAGATATATAGTTTTTGCTCTAGTGCTTCACTTATATCTTTTAGAGCACGGCAGTAGTTTTGTTTGATAGAAATAATTGATCTTTCATGCTTCACTTATATAATTTTGAGAGTCCTTTAGAACAGCATGGTAATTCATTTTGGTTATAAATTTTAAATGCTGAGAGAAGTTGGATGCTTGATATATGGTTTTGTGATATAAAGGTGGTAATATTAGAAGTGAGCTAGTCGAGTAATTGTAAAATTGATGAATACTTGTGTTGAAGTTGGCAAGTCCCGTAGCATGCACGTATGGTGAACATTATGTGACAAATTTGAAGCATGGGGTGTTCTTTGATTGCTTTCCTTATGAGTGGCAGTCGGGGACGAGCGATGGTCTTTTCCTACCAATCTACCCCCCTAGGAGCATGCGTGTAGTGCTTGGTTTTGATGATTTGTAGATTTTTGCATTAAGTATGTGAGTTCTTTATGACTAATGTTGAGTCCATGGATTATACGCACTCTCACCCTTCCACCATTGCTAGCCTCTTCGGTACTGTGCATTGCCCTTTCTCACCTTGAGAGTTGGTGCAAACTTCGCCGGTGCATCCAAACCCCGTGATATGATACGCTCTATCATACATAAGCCTCCTTATATCTTCCTCAAAACAGCCACCGCTACCTCTTGAGCACTGCGTTGGTTTTCCCTTGAAGAGGAAAGGGTGATGCAGTGAAGCAGCGTAAGTATTTCCCTCAGTTTTTTAGAACCAAGGTATCAATCCGGTAGGAGACCATGCACGAGTCACCTCGTACCTACACAAACAAATAAGAACCTCGCAACCAACACGATAAAGGGGTTGTCAATCCCTTCACGGCCACTTGCAAGAGTGAGATCTGATAGAGATGATAATAATAAGATAAATATTTTTGGTATTTTTATGATATAGATTGAAAGTAAAAGATAGCAAAATAAAGTAGATGGGAAACTTGTAGGATGGAAAATAGACCCGGAGGCCAAAGGTTTCACTAGTGGCTTCTCTCAAGAAAGCATAAGTATTACGGTGGGTGAACAAATTCCTGTCGAGCAATTGATAGAAAAGCGAATAATTATGAGAATATCTAGGCATGATCATGTATATATGCATCACGTCCGCGACAAGTAGACCGACTCCTGCCTACATCTACTACTATTACTCCACACATCGACCGCTATCCAGCATGCATCTAGAGTATTAAGTTCATAAGAACAGAGTAACGCCTTAAGCAAGATGACATGATGTAGAGGGATAAACTCATGCAATATGATATAAACCCCATCTTTTTATCCTCGATGGCAACAATACAATACGTGTCGTTTCCCTTTCTGTCACTGGGATCGAGCACTGCAAGATTGAACCCAAAGCTAAGCACTTCTCCCATTGCAAGAAAGATCAATCTAGTAGGCCAAACCAAACTTATAATTCGAAGAGACTTACAAAGATAAACCGATCATACATAAAAGAATTCAGAGAAGATTCAAATATTGTTCATAGATAAACTTGATCATAAACCCACAATTCATTGGATCTCGACAAACACACCGCAAAAGAAGATTACATCGAATAGATCTCTAAGAGAATCAAGGAGAACTTTGTATTGAGATCCAAAGAGAGAGAAGAAGCCATCTAGCTACTAGGGATGGACCCGAAGGTCTGAAGTAAGATACTCACACATCATCGGAGAGGCCATGGAGTTGATGTAGAGGCCCTCCATGATTAATGCCCCCTCCGGCGGAGCTCCGGAAAAGGCCCCAAGATGGGATCTCTTGGGTACAGAAGGTTGCAGTGGTGGAATTAGGTTTTCGTGGTGCTCCTGGATGTTTGCGGGGTACGTGGATATATATAGGAGGAAGAAGTAGGTCGGTGGAGCAACGAGGGACCCACGAGGGTGGAGGGCGCGCCCAGGGGGGTGGGCGCGCCCCCTGCCTCGTGGCCTCCTCGATTGATTCTTGACGTCCACTCCAAGTCTCCTGGATCACGCTTGTTCCAAAAATAACTCTCCCGAAGGTTTCATTCCGTTTGGACTCTGTTTGATATTTCTTTTCGGCGAAACTCTAAAATAGGTAAAAACAACAATTTGGGTTGGGCCTCCGGTCAATAGGTTAGTCCCAAAAATAATATAAAAGTGTAAAAATAAGCCCATTAACATCCAAAATAGATAATATAATAGCATGGAGCAATAAAAAATTATAGATATGTTGGAGACGTATCATCATCCCCAAGCTTAATTCCTGCTCGTCCTCGAGTAGGTAAATGATAAAAACAAATTTTTTGATGTGGAATGCTTCCTAACATATTTCTCAATGTATTTTTTCTTTAATGTGGCATGAATGTTCAGATCTGAAAGATTCAAGATAAAAGTTTAATATTGGCATAGAAATAATAATACTTCAAGCATACTAACTAAGCAATCATGTCTTCTCAAAATAACATGCCCAAAGAAAGTTATCCCTACAAAATCATATAGTCTGGCTATGCTCTATCTTCATCACACAAAATATTAAATCATGCACAACCTCGATGACAGGCCAAGCAATTGTTTCATACTTTTGATGTTCTCAAACTGTTTTAATCTTCACGCAGTATATGAGCGTGAGCCATGGATATAGCACTATGGTGGAATAGAATGGTGGTTGTGGAGAAGACAAAAAAAGGAGAAGATAGTCTCACATCAACTAGGCGTATCAACGGGCTATGGAGATGCCCATTAATAGATATCAATGTTAGTGAGTAGGGATTGCCATGCAACGGATGCACTTGAGCTATAAGTGTATGAAAGCTCAACAAAAGAAACTAGGGCCAATTCCATTCTTGCCCCTAGTTGGTTCCCACCCCCGGGTTTTGCCCTTACTTTTCGGGCATGCTCAGTTTTGCCCTTAGTTTTTCCTCTCCGTCAGCTCGAATGCCCTTATGTCACAACTCTGCTTGGTCAGCGCCGTTTGACCGTGATGACTCGACGTTTTGGACACATTTGCCCCTGGGTTTGATACTCCCTCCCGTTTAGTCGTCTTCTAGCTCCCGCTGCACAAGAAAACAGAGAAGCGGCTGGGAGGAGAGGTGTGACATCACGGTGTGGGGAGAGGTGGGAAGGACAATGGCGAGGTCGGCCATCTCGTCGGAGAACTCGTCGCCGGCAGCCGAACAGGTTTTATAGCTCATCTGGTCCCCTGCTTTTCTAGGGTTTGCTAGATTTGGCCTGATTTAGGTGGATGGGGTAGGCATTGTTCAGCACAGCTCTGAGTTCTACTTGGCAGACTCGACGTACTGTGGCTTGGAGCCGCGCTCGAAGCATCATTGTCCGAGGCACCGGCTAATCCCGGCTCGTCATGTCGCCTGGGGAGGCGCAAGCACTGGACGTCATTTTTTGGGTTTCCCTTTGGATGTATGATTTCATTTGCATTGTATTTTCGTTTCCATTTTCTGATTTAACTTTCAAGGATAATTTTAATCAAATTTATTGATTCCGTTGCCAGATGAATGTGAATGGGTAGTTTGGGTTGACCCACCACCTCTAGAATGTGTTGGTCTTGCCTTTGAAGAACTGCACGGAGTGATCGAACATAGCTGGATCAAAAGTCACCATCTGGAGAAGAGAGCAATTGATCTTGCAAAGAAGAATCGTGCATTGAACAAGGAGTTGAAGAAAATGAAAGAAATGATGCGCATAGGGACAATGTTGTTTGCTAGCATTTTCATTTGTTTTCTAGCAATCTCAATGGTTGTCTTTGCACAGAATGCACATTAGTTTATGATCTATGTATCTCAAATGCACTTTCTATGTTATGAAGCTGTAATGAACATATGAAGTTGTATGAACCTAGCAGTTGTTATGTTATGTTAGGAAGCTTTCTGGACCCAACAATTTGCGAATGCATGTATTGTGAAAAGAAATATGTAACATGAATCTTGCTGGAACATAAGTAGCATTTGATATTCTTCAACAACCAAAAGAACATAGTTCACAACCAATCTTGCTACAACTAGACATAGTTCACAAGCATCATTTGATATTCTTCAACAACCAAAAGAGCATAGTTCACAACCAATCTTGCTGCAACCAAAAGAACACATTACAAGAAATCTAACAGTTTCAAACTTGCACAAAACATTAGTACTCATTTTCCAGATTTGGCCTTCTTGCTCCTTGTGTTGCTAGCTAGGATTTTCATCTCCCTAGCCCTGCTCCTAGTAAGTTTGACAGGGATTTGGGGAACAACTAGAGGGAGAACTTGCTCTTCACATGCAGCAACTCTTGCGTCTACATTGCTGCCAGTAACTGAGCAAGGTTCTTCTTTTGGAGTTGTAGAAGTGTTAAGCTTCCTCTTCTTGCTGATAGCCATTGGAGATGCTCCTCTCTCTGCTGCCTTCTTGTACTTCTTCCTTGGTGTGCTAACAAATAGGGAAGAAATAGTTGGTTAGTAACAGTACAAGAGATATTTGCAGGTAGAAGCACATAAATAAGGCACATAAATAAATCAAAGAAGAATAATATTACCTTTGAACTTCATCTGCAACTCTGGAAGCTTGTGCTGCTGCCTCATTTGTTTCACTATGGGGCTCTACTTGAGCATCATCTGCACCTGCAGGCTGCACTGGAGCATCATCTGCACCTGTGATAACCCACAACTATAGGGGATCGCAACAGTTTTCGATAAGTAAGAGTGTCGAACCCAACGAGGAGCTAAAGGTAGAACAAATATTCCCTCAAGTTCTATCGACCACCGATACAACTCTACGCACGCTTGATGTTCGCTTTACCTAGAACAAGTATGAAACTAGAAGTACTTTGTAGGTGTTGTTGGATAGGTTTGCAAGATAATAAAGAGCAATTAAATAAAAGGTAGGGGCTGTTTAGGTTAAGAAACAATAAAGTAAATATAGCGAGTGTGGAAAAGTGGCGGTAGGAGTTGCGAAATTGTCCCTAGCAATTGACTACTTTACTAGACCGATAGCAAGTATTATGTGGGAGAGGCCACTGCTAGCATGTCATCCCTTACTTGGAATTCTATGCACTTATGATTGGAACTATTAGCAAGCATCCACAACTACTAATGTTCATTAAGGTAAAACCCAACCATAGCATTAAGATATATTGGTCCCCCTTTAATCCCGTATGCATCAATTTCTATGCTAGGTTGAAGCTTCTGTCGCTCTTGCCCTCCAATACATAGTCCTATCAACATACAAACTAACCCTAGGGTATGATCCATGCGCGCAATCATATGATGGGCACTAAAGGATAGCAACATAACCACAAGCAAATTAAATCAATCATAGCAATTCATCAACCACCTATAGGACAACGAAAATCTACTCAGACATCATAGGATGGCAACACATCATTGGATACTAATATGAAGCATAAAGTACCATGTTCAAGTAGAGGGTACAATGGGTTGCGGGAGAGTGGACATCTGTAGATAGAGGGGGGAAGGTGATGGAGATGTTGGTGAAGATGGCGGAGGTGTTGGTGAAGATCGCGGTGATGATGATGATGGCCACTGCGGCGTTCCGGCGCCACCGGAGGAGAGGGGGAGAGGGGCTCCCTTCTTCCTCTTCTTCCTTGACCTCCTCCCTAGATGGGAGAAGGGTTTCTCCTCTGGTCCTTGGCCTCCATGGCATGGGAGGGGCGAGAGCCCCTCCGAGATTGGATCTATCTCTCTGTTTCTCTCTGGTTCTGTGTTCTCAGATTCTTCCCTTTCACCATTTCTTATATTCTCGGAGATCCGTAACTCCGATTTGGCTGAAATTTTTTGACACAATCTCTATCCGGAAATTAGCTTTCTTGCGGAGAAAGAAGGGCACCAACCGCCTTACGGGGTGGCCACGAGGGTCAGGGGAGCGCCTGACACCCTGGGGCGCGCCCCTACCTCGTGGGCCCCTCGAGCATCGTCTCGCATGGATTCTTCTTCCCCAAAATCATATATATTCCAAAAAAATCTCCGTCAGTTTTTATTCCGTTTGGACTCCGTTTGATATGGATATTTTGCGAAACAAAAAACATGCAACAAACAAGAATTGTCACTGGGCACTGGATCAATATGTTAGTCCCAAAAATAGTATAAAAAGTTGCCAAAAGTATATGAAAGTTGAATAATATTGGCATGGAACAATCAAAAATTATAGATACGACGGAGACGTATCAACCTACAGGCTACACTGGAGCTTCATCTTCACTGTATGGCTCCTCTTCTTCTTCTTGTTCATCATTTAGGTCTGCATTTTGGTTAGGAGGGTCTTCTTCAGCATTGTCAGCTCCCCAGTGTGCATATTCTTCACCAAATGCTGGATCAATGGCTTTTTTTGCAGGTTTTCAGTAAGTGACCCAAGCCACCACACCTCTTGCATTTTCTCTTCCTAGGACCAAGTCCTTTTCCTTCACTTGCTGGCTTAATTCTTATCTTCCTTGGCCTGCCAGGTGCAGCTTTGTTCTGTACAGGTGGACTTAGTTTGAAACCAGGGTCTACAATATCCCACTGCTGTTTTCCTTCAAGTGCAGGCAGGTTCTCAGCATATGTTTTTTAAACATTTCAACTGAGAAGTAGTTGTGCACATACTAGTCTATTTCTTTAGCTTCCCCTGTCAATGATGTTATGAAGAATAAAGCATGCATGCATGGCTGGCTTGTAACTTGCCACTTTCTGCAACTGCATGTTCTTTTCTCTACATCCACAGGGCATCTCCACACCCTCTTCTCCTTGTCTATAGCAGTCACCTCTGCTTCAGTTGGACTTCTCCTAACTAAAGTCATGTCCAAGCCTTTGGATCTTGCCATCAAAATCTTCATAACTCTAGGAATTATGATATGCCCATTGAATTTTTGTAGTTCTATGCTATTCCTAAGGCCAAAACTTTCCATTAAGTACTGCTTGATCTTATCCAACAAGTCCACAATGTGGAGACCCTTGAACTTTTTAATTTTGGAATTGAATGATTCTGCAAGGTTGTTATTGACATAGTCAACCTTGCAGATATCATTGAATTGTGCTCTGGCCCAGATTTTTGTGTGGTGCTCTTCCAGATAAGCCTGCACCTTGGGTTTTGTGAACAACTATCTCAGGTGATAGTTGTGCTTCTTAATGCTATAAGTCAATGAACAAGGCCACAAATGCTGGTCATAGAACTTCCCCCTAAATTTCTTAGAAAAATTCTGAGCCAGATGTCTCATGCACTCTCTGTGCTCCACCCCAGGGTAAATGTCATCTACAGCTGTCTCAAGACCCTTGCATGCATCAGTATGAATTACTAGTCCTTCAGGATGACCTATCACCTTCTTCAAATTTTGGAAAAACCAACCCCAGCTCTCTTTAGACTCTGTCTCCAAAACACCATATGCAACTGGAAAAATCCAGTTATGTGCATCAATTGCACATGCAGCAACCAACTGACCTCTGAACCTACCATTTAGTGCAGTAGCATCAATAGCTAAGTATGGCCTACAACCAGCTAAAAATCCCTGCCAGCAAGCTTTGAAACTGACAAAAACTCTCCTAAAACACTGCTTCTCATACCTCTTTCCTCTTAGCTGGAATGGTACTGTGTGTGTGTCAATTTCTACTACACTACCTGGAGAAGCCCTCTCAACCTCAGCTTTGAATGTGTACAAAAGCTGAAAACTATCCTCATATTTACCATACAAGTTGTCAATTGCCATTTGTTTACCATAAAACACTCTCATGTATGGCAATTCTATACCATATTTTTTCTTCAAATTAGTTACCAACTCACCAGGACCAATGTTGGAGTTTTCTCTGACCCAATTTTGCACAACATCAGCTATCCACCTCCTCTTGGCTGCTCTGAGCCTCTCAGTTCTATTCACACTTGGGCAGTGGTGCTCATAAGGATTTACTTTAATCTGTAAATTGAAACAAAGCTAAACATTAAACAAACTGTGTGGCTCACTAAAACTGAATATGCAAACTAAATATGCAAGATACTGTCAATGAGATTAGTTAGTTAGTACTGTTCCTACCTGAAACAAAGTACTATTTCTCATTAAAGAGGCATGTAGCCTCCATCTACACCTTGGAAATGCACAATAAACAATGAACCTTGATGGATCACTCTTCTCTATTTTGAACTCTACTTCAAGCTTAATTGAGAATGTGGCAACTGCATTCCTGCAGTCAACAACAGAAGGAAAAACAACTCCTTCAGCTAAACTAGGATTTTCCCTGTCATACATCATCTCAGGCCTGTCCTCATCATCATTCTCAAAATGTCCCATGCCAATGTTCTCTTGTTCCTCCTTTGAATCTGTATCTGAAAACTCAGCAGGAATAAAATCCTCATCTATCTCTTCATTTGTCTTCTGCACAAGATCTGGAAACATCCTCTCACCCTCCTCATCTGAGCCTAGCACATCATCAGGCTCAGCCTCCTCAATCATAGGCTCTAAAGGAATTTCAGTGTCTTTGCAGCTAGGTTGCCTTGGTACATTTGCAGTAGGAGTTGCAGGTGGATTGCAAGTACTACTAGGGGGTGCTGACCTGCTCCTAGAAGTACTTCCTGCTGCATGTGTTTTATTTGTTGCTTTAGAGGCAAGGGGATTTGCTGCTGTAGTTGCTGCTTCCGCTCTACATCTCTGAATTACAGTAGTTTCAACATTTGCAGTTTTGGAATCAACATATGTAGCAAACATTACACCTAACTCATCATCACACTGTAGAGGATTCCAACTAGCTTTCTCTACATCCCAGAATCTGAACTCAACTGCATCATGCATACCCCAAGGATATTTCCTATAGATTGTAGACCTAAAATCATTGAAAGAGCTTGTGCAGTCCACCACTAGAGGGAAACTGAAGCTTGCATCCTGTCCCTTAGTACCACCCTTTGCTAAAAGAGTGGTCTGCATTCTAACTGTCAGAAAGAATGCACGCGATGGATCCATCCTACGATTGTGAACACAACCAAAGTCATGGAATGCACCTTTCTAATCATGGAAACAGATGAGTAAGTATTGGATCTGGAAACTTACCCTGCCGGGATCTCCTGCCTTGAATCTGTCGTGCAGCCACTCCTCATGGCATCGTCGCCGCCGCCACCACCGCCGCGCGAAGAGCGTGTCTCCACCATCGCCGCCGCGCGATGTAGATCCGGCGATGAGGACCGAGGCCACGATTTCTATGGGAGCCTGCGTCGCCACCGAGTGCTAGGGTTTGGGTCGCCTTTGTCGTCGCTGATCTAGGGTTCGGGGTTGGGATAAGACAGAGGGAGGGGGAGGGGAAATGGCAACTACACTGTCTACTCTATGTGGACCCACCTGTAAGGAAGGCCCAGGGGCAACCGGTGTCCAAAACGTCGAGCCGTCATGGTCAAACGGCGCTGACCAAGCGGAGCTGTGACAGAAGGGCATTCGAGCTGACGGAGGGGAAAAACTAAGGGCAAAACTGAGTATGTCTGAAAAGTAAGGGCAAAACCTGGGGGTGGGAACCAACTAGGGGCAAAGATGCAATTGTCCCAAGAAACTAGGTGGGTGTGCATCCAACTTGCTTGCTCACGAAGACCTAGGGCAATTTGAGGAAGCCCATCATTGGAATATACAAGCCAAGTTCTGTAATGTAAAATTCCCACTAGTTTATGAAAGTGACAACATAAGAGACTCTCTATCATGAAGATCATGGTGCTCCTTTGAAGCACAAGTGTGGAAAAAGGATAGTAACATTGTCCCTTCTCTCTTTTTCTCTCATTTCATTTTTTATTTGGGCCTTCTTTCTTTTTCTTTTTCTTTTTCTTTTTCTTTTTTGGCCTCTTTTTTTTCGTCCGGAGTCTCATCCCGACTTGTGGCGGAATCATGGTCTCCATCATCCTTTCCTCACTGGGACAATGCTCTAATAATGATGATCATCACACTTCTTTTTTACTTACAACTCAATACTTAGAACAAAATATGACTCTATGTGAATGCCTCCGATGGTGTACCGGGATATGCAATGAATCAAGAGTGACATGTATGAAAGAATTATGAACGGTGGCTTTGCCACAAATATGATGTCAACTACATGATCATGCAAAGCAATATGACAATGATGAAGCGTGTCATAGCAAACGGAATGGTGGAAAGTTGCATGGCAATATATCTCGGAATGGCTATGGAAATGCCATAATAGGTAGGTATGGTGGCTGTTTTGAGGAAGGTATATGGTGGGTTTATGGTACCAGCGAAAGTTGTGCGGTACTAGAGAGGCTAGCAATTGAGGAAGGGTGAGGGTGCGTATAATCCATGGACTCAACGTTAGTCATAAATAACTCACATATTTATTGCAAAACTCTATTAGTTATCGAAACAAAGTACTACGTGCATGCTCCTAGGGGGATAGATTGGTAGGAAAAGACCATCGCTCGTCCTCGGCCGCCACTCATAAGGAAGGCAATCAATAAATAAATCATGCTCCGACTTCATCACATAACGGTTCACCATACGTGCATGCTATGGAATCACAAACTTCAACACAAGTATTTCTCAAATTCACAACTACTCAACTAGCATGACTCTAATATCACCATCTCCATATCTCAAAACAATCATCAAGTATCAAACTTCTCTTAGTATTCAATGCACTTATATGAAAGTTTTATTATGCCTAAAAGCAAATTGCCATGTTGTTCTAATGGACTCTCAAAATAATATAAGTAATGCATGAGAGGTCAATTATTTCTACAAAATAGAACCATCGCCGTGCTCTAAAAGATATAAGTGAAGTACAAGAGCAAAAACTATATAGCTCAAAAGATATAAGTGAAGCACATAGAGTATTCTAATAAATTCTAATTCATGTGTGTCTCTATCGGTGTCAAAACCGGCGGATATCGGGTAGGGGGTCCCGAACTGTGCGTCTAGGCCGGATGGTAACAGGAGGCAGGGCACACAATGTTTTACCCAGGTTCGGGCCCTCTTGATGGAGGTAAAACCCTACGTCCTGCTGGATTAATATTGATGATATGGGTAGTACAAGAGTAGATCTACCACGAGATCAGAAAGGCTAAACCCTAGAAGCTAGCCTATGGTATGATTGTCTATTTTTCCTATGGACTAAAACCCTCCGGTTTATATAGACACCGGAGAGGGATAGGGTTACACAAAGTTGGTTACAATGGGAGGAGATCTACATATCCATATTGCCAAGCTTGCCTTCCACGCCAAGGAAAGTCCCATCCAGACACGGGACGAAGTCTTCAATCTTGTATCTTCATAGTCCAATAGTCCGGCCAAAGGTTATAGTCCGGCTATCCGGACACCCCGTAATCCAGGACTCCCTCAGTAGCCCCCGAACCAGGCTTCAATGACGATGAGTCCGGCGCGCAGATTGTCTTCGGCATTGCATGGAGGGTTCCTCTCCAAAAATCCGTGTACCTGTTTGAAATAGTGTCCGGCTTCTTGTGAATGTTGCGCTCCTTGGCTTCTACGCCCAATAATGGCCACTTTCCACGTGTCGAGTGAATGTGAAAAGCCAGGGTGTTTTTACATTTACCCCCCTAGCTGTGTGAATGAGCTGCCTATTAAAAAGACGAGGATTCAGATCCAAGTCACACCATCCTCCCTTGGCGAGGCTTCATCGGAGCGCATCCGACAGAGATCCATTCCATCATGGCTGGTCGACGCAACTCCTCCTCTCGCTCCCCTAGCCCCAAGCCTAGAGATTGGGAGAGATGTTCCGTCCCGCACAGCAAATTGGTGATGCTTCAGACCAAGGGATTTCACCCCCAGCATACATGGTCCCGGTTCGAGCCAGGCTCGCCACCTATAATGGCGGAGAGCAAGCGGAGAGCTTTCCCAATCCCTCCAAGGGAGAGCGGGTATGCCTTGTCCCTCATTTGGTAATAGGGCTCGGATTTCCAATTCATCCATTTCTCCGGGGGCTCCTGGAGTTCTACAGCCTCAAGTTGCACAACCTTACGCCTGCCTTCATATTGCATATCACGGGATTCGTAGCCCTTTGCGAGCTGTTTTTGGACTGTGAGGCTCATTTCGCGCTGTGAAAAAACTGTTCTGCCTTGTGCCCCGTTCTCAGAAGGGGTCAATATATCAGGTGGGCAGAGCCGACGTGTGGCGTATCGCTGGGACCGGATATCTATCCGGAACCCCAAAGAAGATGTCCGAAGACTGGCCTTCAAAATGGTTTTATATAGAAGATGTCCCTCTTCCGGATCCTATTCGAATCGGGCTTCCTGAGTTCGACAACGCTCCTTTGAAGAAGCACCGGAGCCGGCATCCATGGAGCTCCCTGGAGGAAGATGACAGGGACGTTCTTTACCTGATGAGCCGGATAAGTTTGTTAGCTCGATCCAGATTGACCATGATCCACATGTATTATGCGGGGGGTGTAGCCGCTTCAGTATAGAAGCCACCCCATGTGGGATTTCAACGGGGAGGATGACGCCACCCGCTACGGCCGTAAAGGGCCGGGATCGGTTGCTGATCTAATAAAGATCTTATCCACTTTGTACAAGGGAGAAGAGGAGGAATTCCTCCGTGTCAACCCACAGGGCGGATTTTCTATGTACAATCCTCCGAGCTGGGTAAGCGGTGACTTTTTCTCGCCCATCCGTTTCATATTCCCGTAGTTAAGTATTCAGTCTAGAGATTTCAACGCAGGAGCTGTGCCAGGCTGTAAGGGAGATAAACAACCCCCCCACAACCCGAGGACCCTGGACGGTCCCTTGACCCGGCCTCCCAGGAGGATCCGCACATATTTGTGGAGCTGATCGATGGGGCATTTTACCAATTGAGCAATGACAACGCTTTGGTGGCCATTACGGCCGATTACCCTGGGCTACTTCCAGCCTCACAAGTAATTGAGACCGAAGTCCCAGTACTTCGAAAAGGGATCCGTCCTTGTGTGTTTTTGATTACCGTATAACAACCGTGTTTTGCAGGGGAGGTCCTCGAGGCGGAAGGCCGAGCCTGCGGCGACTAGCCAACAAGGGGCTGCGAGGCCAGGCAGGCTGAAAAGACCCGCAGTCCGGATTGAGACACCGGCGCAGCGGTACGGCGCGCCGTCTTTATTGCAAGACATTATTCTCAGAGGCACATTAACGCCCATGTCTTCTTTTCAGGAAAAAGAGCGCTCGCCAGACTATACCCGGAGAGGCTACTAATCGCGCCTCCACCAGCCAGGCTCCAAGGCCGGATTCGGAGGCGGGAACGAATACGAGGCGTGCGCCGGGCGCTCCTCTGATAGAGGATGCGGATAAACTGTCCGCCACCAATTCCAAGGTGGAAAGTGCCATGAACCACAGGCGTCGCCGGACTGTTCTTCGTGACGCTTGTTTCTCCCAAGAGGCATTGGATGCCTTCAACTCGGGAGATGCGTGCCTCCGTGCCGCTAAAAATGGTCTAGCCAGAGCCATGGAACAGTATGTAAAAGACATACGGGTGAGAAATTTTGGTGGTTATATATATCAGTAGCCCCTGAGACTTGAAACAGTTAGAATAACTGATTTAAGGATCATTTGTTATGTAGGTTCTTACAAAAAAGAATACCCAACTGTCCCAGGAGCTGGAAGAGTGCAAAGCCCTACTTCAGGCCGCACTAGCCGCAGCAGGGGAGCCCAAAGAGACCCCCTCTGGTAATATATCCTTCGAATGATAAGTATCATATAGAGTGCGGCATATATGCAGATCTGACGATAAAATTGCAGATGACGCTGGAGTAAATTCGGATAAGCAAGAGCTCCTATGCTAGCTGAAGGCCGGTGAGAGCGTGCTTACGAGGGTGAGGCAGGAGAAGAATGATCTCCTAGATGCCAACACCAAGCTGGGCGTGGAACTAAAGGATGTTCGTGCCCAACTGTCGGACTCCGTTAAGGAGAATCGGTGGCTTTGACGCGGCATATTTAGTAAGTGCTTGAACGAACTTTGAAGAAGAGTTCCGCAAGGAAGTTGGCTGATAGAGTTATGTCTGTAGGTATGCTAACAGGTCGCCCTACAGAGGAAATGCCCGGTTCTATGGGTGACCTTCTTCCCGAGCTCTCGCAACTGTACGAACGAGTTCGGCAGGTGATGCAAGGCGTCGCCCAGGCCTTGTGGCCATCCGTGTCCATGCCCGAAGGCCTTGGAGAGCTTGCAGAGAAGCTGAAGGGAGCGCGGCGGTGCTTCCGATTATGGAAGATATCGGCCTGCCATCAGGGTGCCAGGGAAGCCTGGGCCATGGTGAAGATACGGTACACGAAGGCTGACCCAAGCCACATGGCCGAGGTCGGACCTGTGGGGCCCGATGGGAAGGAGATCCCTGTGAGCTTAGTGTACGGCCAAGTAGAATTGGCCGCAAAGTATTCCCAACAGGACTGTAGACTAGACAGCCTATTGGATGGTATTGAAGATGAATTCAACCAGTCAAATTGACTATGTAATCTAAAGTGACATGTATAATGCCTTCTAGCCGGATTGTAGATCGTTTGTCATGGCGGACCTTTTCGCTTCCACCTCGGGACCCGACGGTCCGGAGTGTATCCGAATACCCTCTCTGTTATGTAAGAACCGGGGCATGCGTGGAGACCAGGCATAGGGGTCATTAGTGCTTGAACAGACAAGTGCCCAACTAGTTATGTTATATTACATGGTTAGTAAGAAACATCTTCCAGGGAGAATAGTTTCGTTAGGGGTTCCTTTCCCTGGGAGGCATGCCCTAAAGTGCATGTCCGAACTGCGAGAAGAGACGCAGAAAAATATCTGGGGGCGCGTAAGTAAATAAAAAATCATCTTTAGTTCACCGACCGAATATTCCCTTAAGAATGCTAGCTTTCGGCTTCACCCAGTCTGAGGTACACATCCGGCTGACCCGACAGTAACAATCGCAGAGGTGCTCCCCTTATGCCCTAGCCGAATTAATGGGAACGTAGGGCATAAATACAAGAGCCAGGCAACCCAGCTTGGCCAAAACTTAAGTCATATCGATGCATATAATGGTGAATAAAGGGTACATGTGGAAGGATAACACATGTGTTGGGCATAAAGCCGGTATGAATAAGCTTCTGTTAAAGAAGCCCCCAGGTATAATGAGCGCGAATAGCGCGCCAGTTGCATGCAAACAAGGCACGAATGGGCCCCAAAAGGCTGTCAGAGAAAAGAAAAGGAGAAGGAGAAAAATGTAAGACAGATAGTGTATAAAAAATGGACAGAGGAAGGAGACGAACACAGAGTCCGGCGTTAGGCGTAGAATCTTCGGAGTCAGGCTGCGTTCCATGGGTTCGGCTCGAGTGGATTATCCGATGCATCCCGCAGACGGTACGCTCCACCAGTCAGGACTTGGTCAATGATGAAGGGACCTTCCCATTTGGGCTTGAGTTTGTCCTTTTTCTTATCCGGCAGGCGTAGAACTAACTCGCCAACATTGTAAGTTTTGGCCTGTACTTCTCTGCTTTGGTATCTTTGAGCCTGCTGTTGATAAAATGCGGAACGGGCTTTTGCCACGTCACGCTCCTCCTCCAAGGCATCCAAACTGTCCTGCCGATCGAGGTCGGCTTCTCTTTCTTCGTACATGCGCACTCGAGGTGAGTCATGAATGACGTCGCAGGGCAGAACCGCCTCTGCGTCGTATACTATAAAGAATGGTGTGTATCCGGTAGTGCGATTCGGCATAGTCCGCAGCCCCCAGAGTACGGAGTCGAGCTCCTCTACCCAATGCGTGTTAGATTCCTTGAGACACCGCACTAATCTGGGTTTGATGCCGCTCATGATAAGACCATTTGCTCGCTCGACCTGACCGTTAGTTTGTGGGTGATAGACTGAAGCATAATCGAGCTTGATGCCCATATTTTTGCACCAGAGTTTTACCTCGTCGGCCGTAAAGTTCGTGCCGTTATCAGTGATGATGCTGTGGGGGACGCCGTAACAGTGTATGACCCCGGATATGAAGTCTATCACCGGTCCGGATTCGGCCGTCTTAACAGGCTTGGCTTCTATCCATTTGGTGAACTTATCCAGCATGACCAGTAAGTATTTTTGCTTGTGGGTTCCTCCTTTAAGGGTTCCAACCATGTCAAGCCCCCAGACCGCGAAGGGCCAGGTGATGGGGATGGTTTGGAGAACGGTGGGTGGCATATGGCTTTGGTTAGCAAAAAGCTGGCAACCAACGCATCGTTGGACTAAGTCCTGAGCATCTGCCCGGGCCATCGGCTAATAGAAGCCTGTACGGAAGGCCTTGCTTACAAGGGCCCGGGCCGCCGCGTGGTGACCGCCGAGTCCGGCATGAATTTCAGCCAGAATATTCCGCCCTTCCTCTTCGGAGATATACCTTTGAAGGACTCCGGTGGTGCTTTTCTTGTAAAGCTCTCCCTCAAGGACTTTATACGCTTTAGATCGTCGCACTATGCAGCGTGCCTCGTTTTGGTCCGCGGGAAGTTCCTGCTTAGTTAGGTAGGCTAGGAATGGTTCTGTCCACGGGGCTATGACTGCCATTATTACATGGGCTGAAGGTGTTATTTCGTTGGCAGAGCCTCCAATTATGTCAGAATGTTCGGTGTCGGGCAATGCGGTTGGGTCCGGGCCGTTATTTCCGGGTTCCCCTTCCCATACTACGGATGGCTTGGACAGACTTTCCAAGAAGATGTTGGGAGGGACGGCATCGCATTTTGCGCTGATACGTGCCAGGACGTTTACTGCCTGATTGTTTTCCCGGGCTATATGGTGAAATTCGAGCCCCTCGAACCAAGCTGACATTTTTAGGACGGCATTGCGATAAGCTGCCATTTTCGGATCCTTGGCATCAAAGTCTCCATTTATTTGGGATATCGTGAGGTTCGAGTCCCCGCGCACCTCTAGGCGTTGAATGCCCATGGATACTGCCATACGGAGACCATGTAGAAGGGCCTCATATTCAGCTGCGCTGTTGGAGTCTGTATACATTATCTGGAGTACGCATTGAACTATATCTCCTGTTGGGGACGTCAAAACGACGCCAGCCCCCAGACCAGCCAACATTTTGGAGCCTTCGAAGTGCATGATCTAGTTGGAATATGTGCCTACTCTTTAGGGAGTTCGGCTTCCGTCCATTCGGCGACGAAGTCGGCCAAAACTTGCGACTTAATAGCTTGCCGTGGCTTGTAGGTTATGTTGAATGGGAGGAGCTCAATGGCCCATTTGGCAATCCGTCCCATTGCGTCGCGGTTGTTTATAATATCGTTAACTGGTACTTCCGAGGCTACCGTTATCAAACACTCTTGAAAGTAGTGTCGCAGCTTCCGGGACGCCATAAATACCGCGTACGCTATCTTTTGATAATGCGGGTACCGTGACTTGCATGGAGTAAGGACAGTGGACACATAGTAAACCGGCTTTTGAAGGGGGAATTTGTGTTCGTCCGTTTCTCGTTCGATGACGAGCACCGCACTTAGGACTTGATGAGTTGCCACAATGTATAATAGCATTGGTTTGCCAATGTTTGGCGTGGCCAGGACTGGGTTTGTTGCCAATATGGCTTTTATTTCGTCGAGTCCGGCCGTGGCGGCATCCGTCCAGTCGAAGTGTTCGGTGCGCCGGAGGAGGCGATAAAGGGGTAATGCCTTTTCTCCCAAGCGGGAGATAAAGCGGCTTAGAGCCGCCACACATCCGGTCAATTTTTGTATTTGTTTGAGGTCCTTTGGGATGTCCAGTTGTGACAGAGCTCGGATCTTGGCTGGATTTGCTTCAATTCCTCTACCGGATACAATGAAGCCCAAGAGCTTTCTGGCTGGTACGCCGAAAACGCATTTTTCCGGGTTGAGCTTGATGTCGTATGTTCGGAGGTTTTCGAATGTGAGCCTCAAGTCGTCTACTAGAGATTCGACATGCTTGGTTTTGACGACCACGTCATCTACGTATGCCTCCACTGTTTTGCCGATCTGGTTTGCCAGACATGTCTGAATCATGCGCTGATATGTTGCGCCAGCGTTTTTGAGCCCGAAGGGCATTGTGTTGAAGCAGAATGGGCCGTACGGTGTGATGAATGCCGTTGCGGCTTGGTCTGGCTCTGCCATCTTAATTTGATGGTAGCCGGAGTATGCGTCGAGGAAACACAATGAATCGTGTCCTGCGGTAGCGTCGATGATTTGATCGATGCGGGGAGGGGGAAGGGATCCTTTGGGCAGGCCTTGCTGAGGTCCTTAAAATCAACGCACAAGCGCCAGGATTTGTCCTTCTTTGGTACCATCACCAGGTTTGCTTGCCAGTCCGGATGTTTTATGTCTCTGATGAATCCGGCCTCCAATAGCTTGGCTAGTTCTTCTCCCATGGCTTGTCTCTTAGGTTCGGAGAAACGCCGAAGAGCCTGCTTGACTGGCTTGAATCCTTTTAGGATATTTAGGCTGTGCTCGGCCAGCCTGCGTGGGATTCCTAGCATGTCTGAAGGGTGCTAGGCAAAAATGTCCCAGTTCTCGCGTAGGATCTCTCGTAGTGCGGCATCGACATCAGGGTTTAATTGTACCCCGATGGAAGCTGTTTTTGTAGGGTCCGTTGGATGGACTTAGATTTTGACTATTTCGTCCGCCAGTTTAAAGGAGGTGGACTTGGATATTTTATCGAGTATCACGTCGTCCCTGTTTACCGTGGAGCGCAGCGCAGTCAGTTCCTCGGCCGCTAGGGCTTCGGATAGTGCCTCGAGGGCCAGTGCGGCTGTCTTATTTTCGGCGCGGAGTGCTATGTCCGGATCACTAGCAAGAGTGATGATTCCGTTGGGCTCGGGCATTTTAAGCTTCATGTACCCGTAATGGGGTATGGCTTGGAAGATTGTAAATGCCTCCCGCCCTAATAAAGCATGGTATCCGCTACTGAACGGGGCCACTTGGAACGTGACCTCTTCGGACCTGTAATTATCCGGTGTGCCGAACACCACATCTAGTGTGATTTTTCCTGTACAGTGCGCTTCCCGACTGGGGATTATTCCTCTAAAGGTTGTGCTGCTTCGCTCGATGCGGTTCCAGTCTATTTCCATTTTTGAAGGGTTTCCTCATAAATGAGGTTCAATCCGCTGCCACCGTCCATGAGTACCTTGGTGAGTCGAAAGCTGTCCACTATTGGACTGGGGACCAATGCGGCTGGTGCTCACGCTGTTCGGAATTTAGGTTCATCACTGGCATTAAAAGTAATAGCCGTGTCACTCCATGGGTTTATTGTTGCCACATGGTAGACTTCGGCAAGGCTGCGGAGTGTTCGTTTTCGCATATTATTTGACGCGAAAGTCTCGAAGACTGTTAATACCGTACTGGTATCCCTGGGCTGGTGCTCTGTGGCTTCTGGGGTTAGAAGATCTTCGCCACTTTTGGCCACCTGCAGAGTATCCAACATGCTCTAAGGCTATGAGTTGGTGTGGCGCCCTCTGCACTGTGAATTTTACAGGGTCCATTGAGCCATCCCTCCAGTATGGTTCCATGCCCTGTGGAGGGTTTTTGCCTTTTGGTGTTGGGTGTTTGGCGATAATGCACCCTTTTATTTCGGACTATATTTGTATTTAGTGCCGGATTATCCCAAAATTTTATTTCGGTTTTCCAGGCGCTTTCCATCACACAGTACTTTCGTACTATGGATGCCAAGTCGACAAAGCGTGTAATTTCGCGGCGACTTATTGCGTTGAGGATTCCCTTGTCCGTGCAATTATTGCAGAAGAATGAAATTGCGTCTTCCTCGTGGCAGTCCTTTATCCTGTAAATGACCAGGAGGAATCTGGTCCAGTAATGGTGTACTGTTTCTTCGGGCTCTTGCCTAATTTGGGATAGATCACTTATGTTTGGGTGGGTGGGTGGAATTGAATCCGAAACCTCACCCAATCTGAGACTCAAGGGCCAAGGAGTTTCCGAACTCGGAAGTTTGGATTCTTGGATGTTCTCCAATGAATCTGGCCCGCTGCCTGACTCTAGGTTCAGGTCTTGAGTGACGTCCTCCCCTCCACAGATATCCGGCGTGGAGGGATCGGGAATCCGGACATAGCTAGTCCTTAAGATAGATGAGGGGTCGCCGCATTGTTCCTCCGCCACTGCAACGTGATGGGTGGCCTGGGGAGAGTTGATCTCTCTTAGATCGGGTTTAAGCCCAATCTGATCGTAGTCTGTAGCGACTCCCAGGGCGGCGATGCGATCCAAGAGCTCTTTTGGGAAGAGAGCTCCATTGGATCTAACTGCTCGGCGAGTTCCGAGTTGACGTGAAGGTTGCTTTCGATGACCCGAGAAGTCATCGCCGGCGCAACGGCCAAATAGGCGGTCATAAGAAAACCACCTAGCCGGAGAGTTTGGCCGACAGCCAAAGCTCCCTTAACGGCACCATCTTTAATGACGGGATGAGGCATCCTTCCTGATGGCGATGGCACAACGGAACTCTCAATGAAAGCACCAATGTCGGTGTCGAAACCGGCGGATCTCGGGTAGGGGGTCCCGAACTGTGCGTCTAGGCCGGATGGTAACAGGAGGCAGGGGACACAATGTTTTACCCAGGTTCGGGCCCTCTTGATGGAGGTAAAACCCTACATCCTGCTGGATTAATATTGATGATATGGGTAGTACAAGAGTAGATCTACCACGAGATCAGAGAGGCTAAACCCTAGAAGCTAGCCTACGGTATGATTGTCTGTTTTTCCTATGGACTAAAACCCTCCGGTTTATATAGACACCGGAGAGGGCTAGGGTTACACAAAGTTGGTTACAATGGGAGGAGATCTACATATCCATATTGCCAAGCTTGCCTTCCACGCCAAGGAAAGTCCCATCCGGACACGGGACGAAGTCTTCAATCTTGTATCTTCATAGTCCAACAGTCTGGCCAAAGGTTATAGTCTGGCTATCCGGACACCCCCTAATCCAGGACTCCCTCAGTCTGTCTCAAAAAGGTGTGTACAGCAAGGATGATGGTGGTAAACTAAAAAGCAAAGACTCAAATCATACAAGACGCTCCAAGCAAAACACATATCATGTGGCGAATAAAAATATAGCTCCAAGTAAAGTTACCGATGAACGAAGACAAAAGAGGGGATGCCTGCCGGGGCATCCCCAAGCTTATGCTTTTTGGTGTCCTTGTATTTTACCTTGGGGTGCCATGGACATACCCAAGCTTAGGTTCTTGCCACTCCTTGTTCCATAATCCATCGAATCTTTACCCAAAACTTGAAAACTTCACAACACAAAACTTAACAAGAGAATCTCGTGAGCTCCGCTAGCAAAAGAAAACAAAACACCACTTCAAGGTACTGTAATGAACTCATTATTTATTTATATTGGTATTAAACCTACTGTATTCCAACTTCTCTATGGTTTATAAACTCTTTTACTAGCCATAGATGAAGGAGATATGCCCTAGAGGCAATAATAAAGTTATTATTTATTTCCTTATTTCCTTATATCATGATAAATGTTTATTATTCATGCTAGAATTGTATTAACCGAAAACATAATACTTGTGTGAATACATAGACAAACAGAGTATCACTAGTATGCCTCTACTTGACTAGCTCGTTGATCAAAGATGGTTATGTTTCCTAGCCATTTACATGAGTTGTCATTTGATTAACAAGATCACATCATTAGGAGAATGATGTGATTGACTTGACCCATTCCGTTAGCTTAGCACTTGATCGTTTAGTTTGTTGCTATTGTTTTCTTCATGACTTATATATGTTCCTATGACTATGAGATTATGCAACTCCCTTTTACCGGAGGAACACTTTGTGTGCTACCAAACGTCACAACGTAACTGGGTGATTATAAAGGTGCTCTACAGGTGTCTCCAAAGGTACTTGTTGGGTTGGCGTATTTCGAGATTAGGATTTGTCACTCTGATTGTCGGAGAGGTATCTCTTGGCCCACTCGGTAATGCACGTCACTTAAGCCTTGCAAGCATTGCAACTAATGAGTTAGTTACAGGATGATGTATTACTAAACGAGTAAAGAGACTTGCCGGTAACGAGATTGAACTAGGTATTGAGATACCGACGACCGAATCTCTGGCAAGTAACATACCGATGACAAAGGGAACAACGTATGTTGTTATGCGGTCTGACCGGTAAAGATCTTCGTAGAATATGTGGGAGCCAATATGAGCATCCAGGTTCCGCTATTGGTTATTGACCGGAGATGTGTCTCGGTCATGTCTACATAGTTCTCGAACCCATAGGGTCCGCACGCTTAAAGTTTCGATGACGGTTATATTATGAGTTTATGAGTTTTGATGTACCGAAGGTTGTTCGGAGTCCCGGATGTGATCACAGACATGACGAGGAGTCTCGAAATGGTTAAGACATGAAGATTGATATATTGGAAGCCTATATTTGGATATCAGAAGTGTTCTGGGTGAAATCGGGATTTTACCGGAGTACCGAGGGGTTACCGGAACCCCCCGGGGGCTTAATGGGCCATAGTGGGCCTTTGTGGAGAAGAGGAGAGGCGGCCAGGGTAGGGCCGCGCGCCCCTCCCCCCTAGTCCAAATAGGACAAGGAGAAGGGGGCGGCGCCCCCCCTTTCCTTCCTCTCTCCCTCCTCTTTCCCCCTCCACTCCTAATCCAACAAGGAAAAGGGAGGGAGTCCTACTCCCGGTGGGAGTAGGACTCCTCCTGGGGCGCCTCCTCCTTGCCGGCCGCACCTCCCCCCTTACTCCTTTATATATGGGGTCAGGGGGGCACCCTAGAGACACAACAATTGATCGTTTGATCTTTTAGCCGTGTGCGGTGCCCCCTCCACCATAGTCCACCTCGATAATACTGTAGAACATCATCATCATCACCACGCCGTCGTGCTGACGAAACTCTCCCTCAACACTCGGCTGGATCGGAGTTCGGGGGACGTCATTGGGCTGAACGTGTGCTGAACTCAGAGGTGCCGTGCGTTCGGTACTTGATCGGTCGGATCGTGAAGACATACGACTACATCAACAGCATTGTGCTAACACTTCCGCTTTCGGTCTATGAGGGTACGTGGACAACACTCTCCCCTCTCGTTGCTATGCATCACTATGATCTTGCATGTGCGTAGGAATTTTTTTGAAATTACTACGTTCCCCAACAAAGGTATCAGAGCCAGGTTTTATGCGTTGATGTTATATGCACGAGTAGAACACAAGTGAGTTGTGGGCGATATAAGTCATACTGCTTACCAGCATGTCATACTTTGGTTCGGCGGTATTGTTGGATGAAGCGGCCCGGACCGACATTACGCATACGCTTACGCGAGACTGGTTCTACCGATGTGCTTTGCACACAGGTGGCCGACGGGTGTCAGTTTCTCCGACTTTAGTTGAACCGAGTGTGGCTACGCCCGGTCCTTGCGAAGGTTAAAACAACACCAACTTGACAAACTATCGTTGTGGTTTTGATGCGTAGGTAAGAACGGTTCTTGATCAGCCCGTAGCAGCCACGTAAAACTTGCAACAACAAAGTAGAGGACGTCTAACTTGTTTTTGCAGGGCATGTTGTGATGTGATATGGTCAAAGCATGATGCTAAATTTTATTGTATGGGATGATCATGTTTTGTAACCGAGTTATCGGCAACTGGCAGGAGCCATATGGTTGTCGCTTTATTGTATGCAATGCAATCGCCCTGTAATGCTTTACTTTCTCTTTAAGCGGTAGCGATAGTCATAGAAGCCTAAGATTGGCGAGACGACAATGGTGCTATGATGGAGATCAAGGCGTCGCGCCGGTGACGATGGTGATCATGACGGTGCTTCGGAGATGGAGATCACAAGCACAAGATGATGATGGCCATATCATATCACTTATATTGATTGCATATGATGTTCATCTTTTATGCATCTTATCTTGCTTTGATTGACGGTAGCATTATAAGATGATCTCTCACTAAATTTCAAGATAAAAGTGTTCTCCCTGAGTATGCACCGTTGCCAAAGTTCGTCGTGCCCAGACACCACGTGATGATCGGGTGTGATAAGCTCTACGTCCATCTACAACGGGTGCAAGCCAGTTTTGCACACACAGAATACTCAGGTTATACTTGACGAGCCTAGCATATGCAGATATGGCCTCGGAACACTGAGACCGAAAGGTCAAGCGTGAATCATATAGTAGATATGATCAACATAATGATGTTCACCATTGAAAACTATTCCATTTCACGTGATGATCGGTTATGGTTTAGTTGATTTGGATCACGTGATCACTTAGATGACTAGAGGGATGTTTATCTAAGTGGGAGTTCTTAAGTAATATGATTAATTGAACTTTAATTTATCATGAACTTAGTCTTGATAGTATTAGCATATCTATGTTGTAGATCAATAAGTTCGCATTTAGCTCCCCTGTTTTATTTTTGATATGTTCCTAGAGAAAACTAAGTTGAAAGATGTTAGTAGCAATGATGCGGATTGGATCCATGATCTGAGGACTATCCTCATTGCTGCATAGAAGAATTATTTTCTTGATGCACCGCTAGGTGATAGACCGCTTACAGGAGCAAATGCAGACGTTATGAATGTTTGGCAAGCTCAATATGATAACTACTTGATAGTTTAGTGCACCATGCTTAACAGCTTACAATCGGGACTTCAAAGACATTTTGAACATCATGGATCATATGAGATATTCCAGGAGTTGAAGTTAATATTTCAAACAAATACCCGAGTTGAGAGATATGAAGTCTCCAACAAGTTCTATAGCTAAAAGATGGAGGAGAATAGCTCAAGCAGTGAGCATGTGCTCAGATTGTCTGGGTACTACAATCGCTTGAATCAAGTGGGAGTTAATCTTCCAGATAAAATAGTGATTGACAGAATTCTCTAGTCACAATCACCAAGTTAGTAGAACTTCGTGGTGAACTATAATATGCAAGGAATAACGGAAACGATTCCCAAGCTCTTCGTGATGCTGAAAACGACGAAGGTAGAAATCAAGAAAAGCATCAAGTGTTGATGAACAAGACCACTAGTTTCAAGAAAAGGGCAACGGGAAAGAAAGGGAACTTCAAAAAGAACGGCAAGCAAGTTGCTGCTCAAGTGAAGAAGCCCAAGTTTGGACCTAAGCCTGAGACTAAGTGCTTCTACTCCAAAGGGACTGGTCACTGGAAGCGGAAATTCCCTGAATATTTAGTGGATAAGAAGGATGGCAAAGTAAACAAGGGTATATTTGATATACATGTTATTGATGTGTACTTTACTAGTGTTTATAGCAACCCCTCGATAAATGATACTAGTTCAGTTGCTAAGGATAGTAACTCGAAATGGGAGTTGCAGAATGAACAGGGACTAGTTAAGGGTGAAGTGACGATGTGTATTGGAAATGGTTCCAAGATTGATATGATCATCATCTCACACTCCCTATACTTTCGGGATTAGTGTTAAACCTAAAATAAATGTTATTTAGTGTTTGCGTTGAGCATGAATATGATTGGATCATGTTTATTGCAATACGGTTATTCATGTATGTTAGAGAATAATTATTATTCTGTTGACATGAATAAAACCTTCTATGTTCATACACCCAATGAAAATGGTTTGTTGGATCTCGATCGTGGTGATACACATTTTCATAATATTGAAGCCAAAAGATGCAAAGTTAATAATGTAGTGCAACTTATTTGTGGCACTACCGTTTGGGTTATATTGGTGTAAAGCGCATGAAGAAACTCCATGCTGATGGGCTTTTGGAATCACTTGATTATGAATCAGTTGATGCTTGCGAACCATGCCTCATGGGCAAGATGACTAAGACTCCATTCTCCGAAACAATGGAGCGAGCAACAAACTTGTTGGAAATAATACATACTGATGTATGCGGTCCAATGAGTGTTGAGACTCATGGCGGGTATCATTGTTTTCTGACCTTCACAAATGATTTGAGCAGATATGTGTATATCTACTTGATGAAACATAAGACTAAAACATTTGAAAAGTTCAAAGAATTTTAGAGTGAAGTGGAAAATCATCGTAACAAGAAAATAAAAGTTTCTACGATCTGATCGCAGAGGCGAATATTTGAGTTACGAGTTAGGTCTTCAATTAAAACAATGTGGAATAGTTTCACAAACTCATGCCACCTGGAACACCACAGCGTAATGGTGTGTCCAAACATCATAACCGTACTTTATTTGATATAGTGCAATCTATGATGTCTCTTACCGATTTACCACTATGGTTTTGGGGTTATGCATTAGAGACAGCTGCATTCACATTAAAAAGGGCACCATCCAAATCCGTTGAGATGACACCATATGAACTGTGGCTTAGCAAGAAACCTAAGCTGTCGTTTCTTAAAGTTTGGGGTTGCAATGCTTATGTGAAAAAGTTTCATCTTGATAAGCTCAAACCCAAGTCGGAGAAGTGCATCTTCATACGATACCCAAAAGTAACTGTTGGGTACACCTTCTATCACAGATCCGAAGGCAAGATATATGTTCCTGAGAATGGATCCTTTCTAGAGAAGGAGTTTCTCTCAAAAGAAGTGAGTGGGAGGAAAATATAACTTGATGAGGTAACTGTACCTGCTCCCTTATTGGAAAGTAGTTCATCACAGAAATCTGTTTCTGTGACTCCTACACCAATTATTAAGGAAGCTAATGATGATGATCATGTAACTTCAGATCAAGTTACTACGGAACCTCATCGGTCAACCAGAGTGAGATCTGCACCAGAGTGGTACGGTAATCCTGTTCTGGAGGTCATGTTAATTGACCATGACGAGCCTACGAACTATGAGGAAGCGATGATGAGCCCAGATTCCACGAAATGGCTTGAGGCCATGAAATCTGAGATGGGATCCATGTATGAGAACGAAGTGTGGACTTTGGTTGACTTGCCCGATGATCGGCAAGCCATAGAAAATAAATGGATCTTCAAGAGGAAGACGAACGCTGATAGTAGTGTTACTATATACAAAGCTAGACTTGTCGAAAAAGGTTTTTGGCAAAGTTCAAGGTGTTGACTATGATGAGATTTTCTCACTCGTAGCAATGCTTAAGTCTGTTCGAATCATGTTAGCAAATTGCCGCATTTTATGAAATCTGGCAAATGGATAAACAAAACTGCATTCCTTAAAGGATTTATTAAAGAAAGAGTTGTATATGATGCAACCAGAAGGTTTTGTCAATCCTAAAGGTGCTAACAAAATATGCAAGCTCCAGCGATCCATCTATGGACTGGTGCAAGCATCTCGGAGTTGGAATATACGCTTTGATAAGTTGATCAAAGCATATAGTTTTATACAGACTTGCGATGAAGCTTGTATTTACAAGAAAGTGAGTGGGAGCACTACAACATTTCTAATAAGTATATGTACATGACATATTTTTGATCGGAAGTAATGTAGAATTATTCTGCAAAGCATAAAGGAGTGTTTGAAAGGAGTTTTTCAAAGAAAGACCTCGATTAAGCTGCTTACATATTGAGCATCAAGATCTATAGAGATAGATCAAGATGCTTGATAAGTTTTTTAAATAAGTACATACCTTGACAAGATTTTGAAGTAGTTCAAAATGGAACAGTCAAAGAAATAGTTCTTTCCTGTGTTACAAGGTGTGAAATTGAGTAAGACTCAAAGCCCGACCACGGCAGAAGATAGAAAGAGAATGAAAGTCATTCCCTATGCCTCAGCCATAGGTTCCATAAAGTATGCCATGCTGTGTACCAAATCTATTGTATACCCTACACTATTTTTTTGGCAAGGCAATACAATAGTGATCTAGGAGTAGATCACTGGACAACAGTCAAAATTATCCTTAGTGGAATAAGGATATGTTTCTCGATTATGGAGGTGACAAAAGGTCCGTTGTAAAGGGTTATGTCGATGCAAATTCTGACGCTGATCTAGATGACTCTAAGTCTCAATCTGGATACATTTTGAAAGTGGGAGCAATTAGCTAGAGTAGCTCCGTGCAGAGCATTGTTGACATAGAAATTTGCAAAATACATACGGCTCTGAATGTGGCAGACCCGTAGACTAAATTTCTCTCACAAGCAAAACATGATCACACCTTAGTACTCTTTGGGTGTTAATCACATAGCGATGTGAACTAGATTGTTGACTCTAGTAAACCCTTTGGGTGTTGGTCACATGACGATGTGAACTATGGATGTTAATCACATGGTGATGTGAACTATTGGTGTTAAATCACATGAAGATGTGAACTAGATTATTGACTCTAGTGCAAGTGGGAGACTGAAGGAAATATGCCCTAGAGGCAATAATAAAGTTATTATTTATTTCCTTATATCATGATAAATGTTTATTATTCATGCTAGAATTGTATTAACTGGAAACATAATACTTGTGTGAATACATAGACAAACAAAGTATCACTAGTATGCCTATCACTAGTATGCCTCTACTTGACTAGCTCGTTGATCAAAGATGGTTATGTTTCCTAGCCATTGACATGAGTTGTCATTTGATTAACGGTATCACATCATTAGGAGAATGATGTGATTGACTTGACCCATTCTGTTAGCTTAGCACTTGATCGTTTAGTTTGTTGCTATTGCTTTCTTCATGACTTATACATGTTCCTATGACTATGAGATTATGCAACTCCCGTTTACTGGAGGAACACTTTGTGTGCTACCAAACGTCACAAGGTAACTGGGTGATTATAAAGGTGCTCTACAGGTGTCTCCAAAGGTACTTGTTGGGTTGGCGTATTTCGAGATTAGGATTTGTCACTTCGATTGTCAGAGAGGTGTCTCTGGGCCCACTCAGTAATGCACATCACTTAAGCCTTGCAAGCATTGCAACTAATGAGTTACTTGTGGGATGATGTATTATAGAACGAGTAAATAGACTTGCCAGTAATGAGATTGAACTAGGTATTCAGATACCGACGACCGAATCTCGGGCAAGTAACATACCGATGAGAAAGGGAACAACGTATGTTGTTATGCGGTCTGACTGATAAAGATCTTCATAGAATATGTGGGAGCCAATATGAGCATCCAAGTTCCACTCTTGGTTATTGACCGGAGACATGTCTCGGTCATGTCTACATAGCTCTCGAACCCGTAGGGTCCACACGCTTAAAGTTTCGATGATGGTTATATTATGAGTTTATGAGTTTTGATGTACCGAAGGTTGTTCAGAGTCCTGGATGTGATCACGGACATGATGAGGAGTCTCAAAATGGTCGAGACATGAAGATTGATATATTGGAAGCCTATATTTGGATATCGGAAGTGTTCCGGGTGAAATCGGGATTTTACCGGAGTACCGAGGGGTTACCGGAACCCCCGGGGGCTTAGTGGGCCATGGTGGGCCTTTGTGGAGAAGAGGAGAGGCGGCCAGGGCAGGGCCGCGCGCCCCTCCCCCCTAGTCCGAATAGGACAAGGAGAAGGGGGCGACACGCCCCCTTTCCTTCCTCTCTCCCTCCTCTTTCCCCCTCCACTCCTAATCCAACAAGGAAAAGGGAGGGAGTCCTACTCCCAGTGGGAGTAGGACTCCTCCCGTGGCGCCTCCTCCTGGCTGGCCGCACCTCCCCCTTACTCCTTTATATACGGGGGCAGGGGGGCACCCTACAGACACAACAGTTGATCGTTTGATCTTTTAGCCGTGTGCGGTCCCCCCCTCCACCATAGTCCACCTCGATAATACTGTAGCGGTGCTTAGGCGAAGCCCTGCGTCGATAGAACATCATCATCGTCACCACGCCGTCGTGCTGACAAAACTCTCCCTCAACACTCGGCTAGATCGGAGTTCGAGGGACGTCATCGGGCTGAACGTGTGCTGAACTTGGAGGTGCCGTGCGTTCGATACTCGATCGGTCGGATCGTGAAGACGTACGACTACATCAACCGCGTTGTGCTAACGCTTCCGCTTTCGGTCTACGAGGGTACGTGGACAACACTCTCCCCTCTCGTTGCCATGCATCACCATGATCTTGCGTGTGCATAGGAATTTTTTGAAATTACTATGTTCCCCAACAATAGATTCATCAAAATAAGCAAACAACACACAAAAAACAGAATCTGTCAAAAATAGAACAGTCTGTAGTAATCTGTAACTAACGCAAACTTCTGGAACCCCAAAAATTCTAAAATAAATTTCTGGACGTGAGGAATTTATCTATTAATCATCTGCAAAAAATTAACTAAATAGCACTCTCCAATAAAAAATGGCAGCAATTCTCGTGAGCGCTAAAGTTTCTGTTTTTTACAGCAAGATCAAAAAGACTTTCCCCAAGTCTTCCCAATGGTTCTACTTGGCACAAACACTAATTAAACACAACCAAAATAGAGGCTAGATAAATTTTTCATTACTAAACAGGAGGAAAAAGCAAGGAATAAAAATAAAATTGGGTTGCCTCCCAACAAGCGCTATCGTTTAACGCCCTTAGCTAGGCATAAAAGCAAGGATAGATCTAGGTATTGCCATGATAATGATAAGATAAATCGTGAAAGCTCATCTCATACTCCCTACGTTCAGCAGCAAGCTTCCTTTGTGGCAAGCAAAAATAATCAAAAAGGCTAAATTTAATGGGACAAAAGTCCCCAAGATCAAGCTCGGGAGGTATTGGTTCCTCCTTTGGCCCCTCACATTGCACAATCAATTCATCATTATAAGAATTCTTTTGGCAAAAAGTCACGAGACTTTCTTCAAGGGAGAAACCTAGCCCATTGTTCTGGATGGAAAAATTATCATTAAGTTCAGAGATCCTATTAACAAGAGCATCGGTAGGAACCTTTTTTCTAAGGTTTTCATTAAAAGCAACATGATCTAAAGATCGTAAACGCATAATATCTTCTTGATAGAAAATAATTGCTTCTATGGGAGGACGGCCGACATCCACCCTATAATGCACAAAAATTTCATTGGCCTCTTTATTATAAATCTGAACTCATGAGCTAAAAAGATGGCCGCTGCTCTCTTAACATAAGAATGCTCAATATTAGAAAATTCTTGGAAAATCCTTTGTATGGAAGGATGCATATGTAAAAATTGTCTCTCGAGTTCAACTATGAGAAAGGATATAGCATCCGCGGGACTACTAGTTTTATGAAGGATAGATCCACTCATAGTGGGCAAAGCACTGGCACAAGTAAAGAAATCTTGAATAACTCCCTCCCCAATAATATTACCGCTACTAATGTGAAACTTCTTAGTGTGCAAAATAATAGGATTTTCAAGAGGATTGATAACCCACAAGTATAGGGGATCGCAACAGTTTTCGAGGGTAGAGTATTCAACCCAAATTTATTGATTCGACACAAGGGGAGCCAAAGAATATTCTCAAGTATTAGCAGCTGAGTTGTCAATTCAACCACACCTGGAAAATTAATATCTACAACAAAGTGTTTAGTAGCAAAGTAATATGATAGTAGTGATAACGGTAGCAAAAGGTAACAGTAGTAAAAGCAATGTTTTTGGTATTTTGTAGTGATGATAGCAATAGCAACGGAAAAGCAAATAAGCGGAGAACAATACATGGAAAGCTCGTAGGCAATGGATCGGTGATGGAGAATTATGCCGGATGCGGTTCATCATGTAACAGTCATAACCTAGGGTGACACAGAACTAGCTCCAATTCATTGATATAATGTAGGCATGTAGTCCGAATATAGTCATACGTGCTTATGGAAAAGAACTTGCATGACATCTTTTGTCCTACCTTCTCGTGGCAGCGGGGTCCTTACAGAAACTAAGGGATATTAAGGCCTCCTTTTAATAGAGAACCGGAACAAAGCATTAACACAAAGTGAATATATGAACTCCTCAAACTACGGTCATCACCGGTAAGTATCCCGATTATTGTCACTTTGGGGTTAACGGATCATAACACACAATAGGTGACTATAGACTTGCAAGATAGGATCAAGCACACTCATATATTGATGAAAACATAATAGGTTCAGATCTGAAATCATGGCACTCGGGCCCTAGTGACAAGCATTAAGCATAGCAAAGTCATAACAACATCAATCTTAGAACATAGTGGACACTAGGGATCAAACCCTAACAAAACTAACTCGATTACATGATAGATTTCATCCAACCCATCACCGTCTAGCAAGCCTACGATGGAATTACTCACGCACGACGGTGAGCATCATGAAATTGGTGATGGAGGATGGTTGATGATGACAATGGCGACGGATTCCCCTCTCCGGAGCCCCGAACGGACTCCAGATCAGCCCTCTCAAGAGGTTTTAGGGCTTGGCGGCGGCTCCGTATCATAAAACGCGATGATTTCTTCTCTCTAATGTTTTTTCTCCTCGAAACTCAATATATGGAGGTGGAGTTGGAGTCGGAGAGGCAACAGGGGGCCCACGAGGTAGGGGGTGGGCCCTAGGGGGGCAGGCACGCCCCCACCCTCATGGAGAGACGATGGGCCCCCTGGCGTTCATTTTTGGCAGGTATTTTTCTTATTTTCTGAAAAGTGTCTTCGTGAAGTTTCAGGTCATTCCGAGAACGTTTGCTCCTGCACATAAATATCACCATGGTAATTCTGCTGAAAACAACATCAGTCCGGGTTAGTTCCATTCAAATCATGCAAGTTAGAGTCCAAAACAAGGGCAAAAGTGTTTGGAAAAGTAGATATGTTGGAGACGTATCAACTACCCCAAGCTTAAACCTTTGCTTGTCCTCAAGCAATTCAGTTGACAAACTGAAAGTGATAAAGAAAAACTTTTAAAAACTCTGTTTGCTCTTGTTGTTGTAAATAAGTAAAGCCAGCATTCAAGTTTTCAGCAAAGATTATAACTAACCACATTTTCAATAACGCATAGGTCTCAAGTTTACTCATATCAATAGCATAATCAACTAGCGAGCCATAATAATAAATCTCAGATGACAACACTTTCTCAAAACAATCATAATATGATATAACAAGATGGTATCTCGCTAGCCCTTTCTGAGACCGCAAAACATAAATGCAGAGCACCTTTAAAGACCAAGGACTGACTAGACATTGTAATTCATGGTGTCGGTGTCAAAACCGGCGGATCTCGGGTAGGGGGTCCCGAACTGTGCGTCTAGGCGGATGGTAACATGAGACAAGGGACACAATGTTTTTACCCAGGTTCGGGCCATCTCGATGGAGGTAAAACCCTACTCCTGCTTGATTAATATTGATGTTATGGGTAGTACAAGAGTAGTTCTACCACGAGATCAAAGAGGCTAAACCCTAGAAGCTAGCCTATGGTATGATTGTTGTTCGTCCTATGGACTAAAACCCTCCGGTTTATATAGACACCGGAGAGGGCTAGGGTTACACAGAGTCGGTTACAATGGGAGGAGATCTACATATCCGTATTGCCAAGCTTTCCTTCCACGCCAAGGAAAGTCCCATCCGGACACGGGACAAAGTCTTCAATCTTGTATCTTCATAGTCCAAGAGTCCGGCCAAAGGTTATAGTCCGGCTACCCGGACACCCTAATCCAGGACTCCCTCCGTAGCCCACGAACCAGGCTTCAATGACGATGAGTCTGGCGCGCAGATTGTCTTCAGCATTGCAAGGTGGGTTCCTCTCCAAATTCCATGTACCTGTTTAAATAGTGTCCGACTTCTTGCGAATGTTGCGCTCCTTGGCTTCCACGCCCAATAATGGCCACTTTCCACGTGTCGAGCGAATGTGAAGAGCCAGGGTATTTTTACATTTACCCCCCTAGCTATGTGAATGAGCTGCCTATTAAAGAGACGAGGATTCAGATCCAAATCACACCATCCTCCCTTGGCGAACCTTCATCAGAGCGCATCCGACAGAGATCCATTCCATCATGGTCGGTCGACGCAGCTCCTCTTCTCGCTCCCCTAGCCCCAAGCCTGGAGATTGGGAGAGATGTTCCGTCTCGCACAGCAAATTAATGATGCTTCTGACCAAGGGATTTCTTCCCCCAACATACATGGTCCCGGTTCGAGCCGGGCTCGCCACCTATAATGGCGGAGAGCAAGTGGAGAGCCTTCCCAATCCCTCCAAGGGAGAGCGGGTATGCCTTGTCCCTCATTTGGTAAGTGGGCTCGGATTTCCAATTCATCCGTTTCTCCGGGGGCTACTGGAGTTCTACGGCCTCCAGTTGCACAACCTTACGCCTGCCTCCATATTGCATATCGTGGGCTTCGTAGCCCTTTGCGAGCTGTTTTTGGGCTGTGAGGCTCATTTCGCGCTGTGGAAGAAGCTGTTCTGCCTTGTGCCCCATTCTCAGGAGGGGTCAATATATCAAGTGGGCGGAGCCGAAGTGTGCCGTATTGCCGGGACCGGATATCTATCCGGAACCCCAAAGAAGATGTCAGAAGACTGGCCTTCAGAATGGTTTTATATAGAAGACATCCCCCTCCCGGACCCTATTCGAATCGGCCTCCCTGAGTTTGGCAATGCTCCTTTGAAGAAGCGCCGGAGCTGGCGTCCACGGAGCCCCCAGGAGGAAGATGACAGGGACGTTCTTTACCTGATGAGCCGGATAGGTTTGTTAGCTCGATTCGGATTGACCATGATCGAGGTCATGGCCACATGTATTATGCGGGGGGTGCAACCGCTTCAATATAGAGGCCACCCCATGTGGGATTTCAATGGGGAGGATGACGCCACCCGCTACGGCCGTAAAGGGCCAGAATCGGTTGCTGCTCTAATAAAGATCTTATCCACTTTGTAGAAGGGAGAAGAGGAGGAATTCCTCCGCGTCAACCCGCAGGGCGGATTTTCTATGTACAATCCTCCGAGCTGGGTAAGCGGACACTTTTTCTCGCCCATCCGTTTCATATTCCCATAGTTAAGTATTCAGTCTAGCGATTTCAGCGCAGGAGCTGCGCCAGGCTGTAAGGGAGATAAACAGCCCTCCTCCACAACCCGAGGACCCGGAACAGTCCCCTGACCCGGCCTCCCAAGAGGATCCGGACATATCTGTGGAGCCGATCGATGGGGTATTTTACAATTGAGCAATGACAACGCCTTGGTGGCCATTATGGCCGATTACCCTGGGCTACTTCCAGCCTCACAGGTAACTGAGACTGAAGTCCCAGTACTTTGAAAAGGGATCCGTCCTTGCATGTTTTTGATTACCGTATAACAACCGTGTTTTGCAGGGGAGGTCCTCAAGGCGGAAGGCCGAGCCTGCGGCGACTAGCCAACAAGGGGCCGCGAGGCCAGGCAGGCTGAAAAGACACGCAATCCGGATTGAGACACCGGCGCAGCGGTACGGAGCGCCGTCTTTATTCCAAGACATTATTCTCAGAGGCATACTAACGCCCATGCCTTCTTTTTAGAAAAAAGAGCGCTCGCCGGACTATATCCGGAGAGGCTACTAATCGCGCCTCCACCAGCCAGGTTCCAAGGCCGGATTCGGAGGCGGGCACGAGTACGAGGCGTGCGCCGGGCGCTCCTCCGACAGTGGATGCGGATAGACTGTCCGCCACCAATTCCGAGGTGGAAACTGCCGTGAACCACAAGCGTCGCCGGACTGTTCTTCGTGAAGCTTGTTTCTCCCAAGAGGCATTGGATGCCTTCAACTCGGGAGATGTGTACCTCTGTGCCGCTCAAAATGGTCTAGCCAGAGCCACGGAGTAGTATGTAAAAGACATACGGGTGAGAAAATTTGGTGATTGTATATATCAGTAGCCCTAGAGACTTGAAACAGTTAGAATAACTGATTTAAGGATCATTTGTTATGCAAGTTCTTACAGAAAAGAATACCCAACTGTCCCAGGAGCTGGAAGAGTGCAAAGCCCAACTTCAGGCCGCACTGGCCGTAGCAGGGGAGCCCAAAGAGACCCCCTCTGGTAATATATCCTTCAAATGATAAGTATCATATAAAGTGCGGCGTAAATGCAGATCTGACGATAAAATTGCAGATGACGCTGGAGTAAATCCGAATAAGCAACAGCTCCTACGCCAGCTGAAGGCTTGTGAGAGCGTGCTTACGTGGGTGAGGCAGGAGAAGAATGATCTCCTAGATGCCAACACCAAGCTGGGCGTGGAACTAAAGGATGTTCGTGCCCAACTGTCGGACTCCGTTAAGGAGAATCGGCGGCTTCAACGTGGCATATTTAGTAAGTGCTTGAACGAACTTTGAAAAAGAGTTCGGCGAGGAAGTTGGCTGACAGAGTTATGTCTGTAGGTATGCTAACAGGTCGTCCTGCAAAAGAAATGCCCGGTTCTACGGGTGACCTTCTTCCCGAGCTCTCACAACTGCACGAACGAGTTCGGCAGGTGATGCAAGGCGTCGGCCAGTCCTTGTGGCCATCCGTCTCCGTGCCCGAAGGACTTGGAGATCTTGCGGAGAAGCTGAAGGGAGCGCGGCGGTGCTTCCGATTATGGAAGATATCAGCCTGCCGTCAAGGTGCCAGGGAAGCCTGGGCAATGGTGAAGACGCGGTACACGAAGGCTGACCCAAACCACATGGCTGAGGTCGGACCTGTGGGGCTCGATGGGAAGGAGATCCCTATGAGCTTAGTGTACGGCCAAGTAGAATTGGCCGCAATGTATTCCCAACAGGACTGTAGACTACACAGCCTATTGGATGGTATTGAAGAGGAATTCAACCAGTCAAATTGACTATGTAATTTAAAGTGACATGTATAATGCCTTCTAGCCGGATTGTAGATCGTTTGTCGTGGCGGACCTTTTCGCTTCAACCTCGGGACCCGACGGTCCGGAGTGTATCCGAATACCCTCTCGGTTATGTAAGAACCGGGGCATGCATGGAGACCAGGCGTAGGGGTCATTAGTGCTTGAACAGACAAGTGCCCAACTAGTTATGTTATATTACATGGTTAGTAAGAAACATCTTCCAGGGAGAATAGTTCCGTTAGGGGTTCCTTTCCCTGGGAGGCATGCCCTAAAGTGCATGTCCGGACTGCGAGAAGAGACGCAGAAAAAACATCTGTGGGCGCATAAGTAAATAAGTGAAAAATCATCTTTAGTTCACCGACCGAATATTCCCTTAAGAACGCTAGCTTTCGGCTTCACCTAGTCTGAGGTACACATCTGGCTGACCCGACAGTAACAATCGCAGAGGTGCTCCCCTTATGCCCTAGACGAATTAACGGGAACATAGGGCATAAATACAAGAGCTAGGCAACCCAGCTTGGCCAAAACTTAAGTCATATCGATGCATATAATGGTGAATAAAGGGTACATGCGGAAGGATAACACATGTGTTGGGCATAAAGCCCGTATGAATAAGCTTCTGTTAAAGAAGCCCCCAGGTATAATGAGCGCGGATAGCGCGTCAGTTGCGTGCAAACAAGGCACGAATGGGCCTCTAAAGGCTGTGAGAGAAAAGAAAGGGAGAAGGAGAAAAATATAAGACAGATAGTGTATAAAGAATGTACAGAGGAAGGAGATGCACACAGAGTCCGGCGTTAGGCGTAGAATCTTCGGAGTCGGGCTGCATTCCATGGGTTCGGCTCGGGTCGATTATCCGATGCATCCCGCAGACGGTACGCTCCACCAGTCAGGACTTGGTCAATGATGAAGGGACCTTCCCATTTGGGCTTGAGTTTGTCATTTTTCTTATCCGGCAGGCGTAGAACTAACTCGCCAACATTGTAAGTTTTGGCCCGTACTTCTCTGCTTTGGTATCTTCGAGCCTGCTGTTGATAGAATGCGGAACAGGCTTTTGCCACGTCACGCTCCTCCTCCAAGGTGTCCAAACTGTCCTGCCGATCGAGCTCGGCTTCTCTTTCTTCGTACATGTGCACTCGAGGTGAGTCATGAATTATGTCGCAGGGCAGAACCGCCTCTGCGTCGTATACCATAAAGAATGGTGTGTATCCGGTAGTGCGATTCGGCGTGGTCTGCAGCCCTAGAGTACGGAGCCGAGATCCTCTACCCAATGCGTGTTAGATTCCTTGAGGGACCGCACTAATCTGGGTTTGATGCCGCTCATGATAAGACCATTTTCTCGCTCGACCTGACCGTTAGTTTGTGGGTGATAGACTGAAGCATAATCGAGCTTGATGCCCATGTTTTTGCACCAGAGTTTTACCTCGTCGGCCGTAAAGTTTGTGTCGTTATCAGTGATGATGTTGTGGGGGACGCCGTAACGGTGTACGACCCCGGATATGAAGTCTATCACCGGTCCGGATTCGGCCGTCTTAACAGGCTTGGCTTCTATCCATTTGGTGAACTTATCCAGCATGACCAGTAAGTATTTTTGCTTGTGAGTTCCTCCTTTAAGGGGTCCAACCATGTCAAGCCCCCAGACCGCGAAGGGCCAGGTGATGGGGATAGTATGGAGGGCGGTGGGGGGCATATGGCTTTGGTTTGCAAAAAGCTGGCAACCAACACAACGTTGGACTAAGTCCTGAGCGTCTGCCCAGGCCGTCGGCCAATAAAAGCCTGTACGGAAGGCCTTGCTTACAAGGGCCCGAGCTGCAGCGTGGTGACCGCCGAGTCCGGCATGAATTTCCACCAGAAGATTCCGCCCTTCCTCTTTGGAGATGCACCTTTGAAGGACTCCGGTGGTGCTTTTCTTATAAAGCTCTCCCTCATGGACTTTATAGGCTTTAGATCGCCGCACTATGCAGCGTGCCTCGTTTTGGTCCTCAGGAAGTTCCTGCCTAGTTAGGTAGGCTAGGAATGGTTCTGTCCACGGGGCGATGACTGCCATTATTACGTGGGCTGAAGATGTTATTTCGTTGGCACAGCCTCCAATTATGTCAGAATGTCCGGTGTCGGGCAGTGCGGTTGGGTCTGGGCTGTTATTTCCGGGTTCCCCTTCGCATACCACGGATGGCTTGAACAGCCTCTCCAAGAAGATGTTGGGGGGGACGGCGTCGCGTTTTGCGCCGATGCGTGCCAGGACTTCTGCTGCCTGATTGTTTTCCCGGGCTATATGGTGAAATTCGAGCCCCTCGAACCGAGCTGACATTTTTAGGACGGTGTAGCGATAAGCTGCCATTTTCGGATCCTTGGCATCAAAGTCTCCATTTATTTGGGATATCGCGAGGTTCGAATCCCGGCATACCTCTAGGCGTTGAATGCCCATGGATACTGCCATCGGGAGACCATGTAGAAGGGCCTCATATTCGGCTGCGTTGTTGGAGTCCGTATACATTACCTGGAGTACGTATTGAACTGTATCTCCTGTTGGGGACATCAAAATGACGCCAGCCCCCAGACCATCCAACATTTTGGAGCCATCAAAGTGCATGATCCAGTTGGAATATGTGCCGTACGCTTTAGGGAGTTCGGCTTCCGTCCATTCGGCAACGAAGTCGGCCAAAACTTGCGACTTAATAGCTCGCCGTGGCTTGTTAGTTATGTCGAACGGGAGGAACTCAATGGCCCATTTGGCAATCCGGCCCGTCGCGTCGCGGTTGTTTATGATATCGTTAAGTGGTACTTCCGAGGCTACCGTTATCGAACACTCTTGAAAGTAGTGTCGCAGCTTCCGGGATGCCATAAATACCGCGTACGCTATCTTTTGATAATGCGGGTACCGTGACTTGCATGGAGTAAGGACAGTGGACACATAGTAAACCGGCTTTTGAAGGGGGAATTTGTGTCCGTTTGTTTCTCGTTCCACGACGAGCACTGCGCTTACAACTTGATGAGTTGCCGCAATGTATAATAGCATTGGTTCGCCAATGTTTGGCGCGGCCAGGACTGGGTTTGTTGCCAATATGGCTTTTATTTCATCGACTCCGGCCGTGGCGGCATCCGTCCACTCGAAGTGCTCGGTGCGCCGGAGGAGGCGATAAAGGGGTAATGCCTTTTCTCCCAACCGGCAGATAAAGCGGCTTAGAGCCGCCACGCATCCAGTCAATTTTTGTATTTGTTTGAGGTCCTTTGGGATGCCAATTGTGACAGATCTCGGATCTTGGCTGGATTTGCTTCAATTCCTCTACCGGATACAATGAAGCCCAAGAGCTTTCCGGCTGGTACGCCAAAAATGCATTTTTCCGGGTTGAGCTTGATGTTGTATGTTAGGAGGTTATCGAATGTGAGCCTCAAGTCGTCTACTAGAGATTCGACATGCTTGGTTTTGACGACCACGTCATCTACGTATGCCTCCACTGTTTTGCCGATATGGTTTGCCAGACATGTCTGAATCATGCGCTGATATGTTGCGCCGGCGTTTTTGAGCCCGAAGGGCATTGTGTTGAAGCAGAATGGGCCGTATGGTGTGATGAATGCCGTTGCGGCTTGGTCTGGCTCTGCCATCTTAATTTTATGGTAGCCGGAGTATGCGTCGAGGAAACACAATGAATCGTGTCCTGCGGTAGCATCGATGATTTGATCGATGCGGGAGAGGGGGAAGGGATCCTTTGGGCAAGCCTTGTTGAGGTCCTTAAAATCGACGCACAAGCGCTAGGATTTGTCCTTCTTTGGTACCATCACTAGGTTTGCTAGCCAGCCCGGATGTTTTATGTCTCTGATGAATCCGGCCTCCAATAGCTTGGCTAGTTCCTCTCCCATGGCTTGTCTCTTAGGTTCGGAGAAACGCCGAAGAGCCTGCTTGACTGGCTTGAATCCTTTTAGGATATTTAGGCTGTGCTCAGCCAGCCTGCTTGGGATTCCTGGCATGTCTGAAGGGTGCCAGGCAAAAATGTCCCAGTTCTCGCATAGGAACTCTCGTAGTGCGGCGTCGACATCAGGGTTTAATTGTGCCCCGATGGAAGCTGTTTTTGTAGGGTCCATTGGATGGACTTGGAATTTGACTATTTCGTCCGCCGGTTTAAAGGAGGTGGACTTGGATCTTTTATCGAGTATCATGTCGTCCCTGTTCACCGTGGAGCGCAGCGCAGTCAGTTCCTCGGCCGCTAGGGCTTCGGATAGTGCCTCGAGGGCCAGTGCGACTGTCTTATTTTCGGCGCGGAGTGCTATGTCCGGATCACTAGCAAGAGTGATGACTCCGTTGGGCCCGGGCATTTTGAGCTTCATGTACCCGTAATGGGGTATGGCTTGGAAGATTGTAAATGCCTCCCACCCTAATAGAGCATGCTATCCGCTACTGAACGGGGCCACTTGGAACGTGACCTCTTCGGACCTGTAATTATCCGGCGTGCCGAACACCACATCTAGTGTGATTTTTCCTGTACACCACATCTAAAGGTTGTGCTGCTTCGCTCAATGCGGTTCCAGTCTATTTCAATTTTTCGAAGGGTTTCCTCATAAATGAGGTTCAATCCGCTGCCACCGTCCATGAGTACCTTGGTGAGTCGAAAGCCATCCACTATTGGACTGAGGACCAATGCGGCTGGTGCTCGGGCTGTTCAGAATTTAGGTTCGTCACTGGCATTAAAAGTAATAGCCGTGTCACTCCATGGGTTTATTGTTGCCACGTGGTAGACTTCGGCAAGGCTGCGGAGTGTTCGTTTTCGCATATTATTTGATGCAAAAGTCTCGAAGACTGCTAATACCGTACTGGTATCCCTGGGCTGGTGCTCTGTGGCTTCTGGGGTTAGAAGATCTTCGCCACTTTTGGCCACCTGCCGGAGTATCCAACATTCTCTAAGGCTATGAGTTGGTGTGGCGCCCTCTGCACTGTGAATTTTTGTAACATCCCAAATTTTCAATTTGCAATGTTATACATTAGATCATCATGCATATCATATTTTATTTTGCTTTTGGTTTTGATCCTAGAAAATCCTAATCAACTCAAGGACCCACGGAGAGTTGGGGACTTCGTTATTTACATATTTGAGTTTTCTCAAATTATGTAAATAGGATCATTTGATTTTATTTATTTTATCATCAATTATTTCTATTACATAAATATGAGAGAGGGAATAAAATGACTTTCCCAAAATATAGAAATATTGAGGATTTAATAAAAAAATCAAATAAGTTTTATTTCGGAGTTTTTCGGTATTTTATTTGATTTAGGAAAATGCGCGTTTTTCAAAGTTGTAGTTTGGGCCCAGATAAATGTTCACTTTATCAGGCTTGATTTTAGAAACCCAGGAAAATTTATTTCGTGATTTTTGGAGTCCGTTTAGTATTTCTTTTTATTTTTCTTCCGAGCGGAATTAAAAAAAAACCGCGCGAATCCGACTTTGGGCCGTACTCGGCCAGGACACCGCCGGCCAAGACTATATAAGCCGCCGCCCCGGGGCCCGAAAGCCTAGCCGCCGCCGCCCCTGCCCTAACCCTAGCCCAGTAGCCGCCGCCACCGCCCGCCGCCGCCCCGCCACCGCCGCCGGAGCAGCGCGCCGCCCGAGGTTCGCCGCCGCCTTATTTTCCGTGCTGTTTAAAAAAAATTTGTTCGTCGTTTTTCTTTTTCATCGGATTTTCGCGGTTATTTTCTGATCGCGATTTCTGATCCGATTTTCGTTTTAGTATAACTATTCGCTCGTTTATCAGAATTAGGCGATTCAAGCGCCCGGAGTTTCGTCTCGAAACCCTCTTTCCGAATAATCAACTTAAACATGTTTTTGCTACTGTAAAATTTGACTTAGATCCAGATTACTAGAACGAAGTTGTTTCTTTCGCCGTTTGATTTCTTTTCCTTCGTTCGATTTGATTCTTTTTGCTAACCAGGGTTCTTAAGTTGAACTTTCTGGTTAGATCTTCTATTTGAGTTTTACCTGTGCATTAGATGAGTACTTATTGTATGCTTGTTGTTTGTCTGCGATAGAATACCCGGAGTGCGCCGCCTGTTACGTTGAATCTCTAGGTTTCGCGGATCATCAGCAAGGCAAGTAACACTTTGATCATACTTTTTTCTACAACCCAGTTTTATTGCATTAGATCAATCCTCACACATTGCATGATTAGGATCTAATTAAATTGTCGAATGGAAAGTAGATGAGGTAGTACCTATTACCTGTTTACTATCAAACCTTTGGGAGTTACTTCTACGTTTGCTTATTATGCCATGCTATGCTAGTAGACGTGGATTGGGTGAGCGAAATCCATGACAGATGTGAGATTGATAATTAATGGTTTATCTAAGGTGGCAACTTAAACACACATCTGGGTGGATTGAGGCACCTGGGGTTTCCAGGACTTGCCTGTTTTTCTTTTGGACCGCCACCCAGGCTCAAAGGGATCATGAGATTATTCATACTAGAAACTTCCGTGTGCAGCCACAAGCCATTATGGGCTCTGGCATAGTTGACTAAGTTGTGCGAACTCTTACAGTGGTAGACTAGCAGATGTAGGGGATGTAGGTGGTACGGTCTACCCGATCGTAAGGTGCTAGCGCTTCTGAAAGACTATGTCTCGGTCATCCGTCTTCTCAAACACCCTGTAGTGCGAGAAACCGAACGGAGGCGATCGAGTCTTGTGGGGAAAAGTGCGCAAACCTCTGCAGAGTGTAATAAACTAATCATGGTTAGCCGTGTCCCCGGTTATGGACAATCTTGAGTATCTAGTACCTGGATTATCATGTGAATCTCAATATGTTACTCTAAAGTTAATTTTGTTGGGTTCAATGATGTTACTTTAATTGGGATTGAGAATGCTGTCAACCATTCTCAATGTTTAACAACCACCATGATAGTAATTAAATTTATTCCTTTGAAGTAGGGAAAAATTGGCTTTACGCAAAAACTGTAACCATAGAGCTTTCCACCAGCCAAATATGCATATAGTATAGTTGTTGCATTCCATTACTCTCTATGTGTTACCTTGCCAGCATATTCCATGTGCTGACCCGTTTTCAGGCTGCAACGTTAATGTTGCAGACTTTTCAGACGACGATTAAGGAGTTTTTAGGTCGTGGTTCTATACTCAGTGATGCCGTTGGAGTTGATGGACTCACTTACCTTCCAAGCCTTCCGCTGTTATCGTTATTAGATGGCCTTAAGCCATATTTATTGTAATAAGTTCTCTTTTGAGACACTCGATGTAATAAGTGTGTGATTGCTACTCTGCTATAAATCCTCCGAGTACTGTGTGGTGTCAGCATTACTGATCCAGGGATGACACCGGAGCACAGAGATCAGACTGTTTGAGGTCTGGTCGCTACAGAGATGGTATCAGAGCACACGCTGACTGTAGGACACGACCACTAAGCTAAAGACCTAGATCACTACTCACTCTCTTCTCTTCTGACTTCTCATCTTTTCTACTCTTTAGGATGGCGGATGCAAGGAACAAGTTCACACAACCAGATGAAGACACACCCTTTGGACGCCACTTGAAGGAAGTCACTAGATACCTGAACATAGGAGTACCAAGCTTCACGGGAACCTACAACACCACTTTACCTAAAGACGAGCGCTGGATGATTCAAGTTCAAGTTCCAGGAAGGACGTCATGCCAGTCACTGAGCCCATACAGTTTTCTTTTGATGCACCAACTTGGAGTCTAGGAAAGAGTATGGAAGCTCACATCGCCATGGGACGCATTGGAGAAGTCTACCGCAAGGATCTCAAGGATACTATCCACCAGATTTGTGGGCGCCGAGATGAACACTGGGAGATGATTAGCACCAGGAAGGATAGATCAATTGCAGCTTTTATCCAGGAGTTAAACCAGCACATTCGACGACAGGAGAACCAGATGTGCGCCGACATGATAGATCTGAAGAAGGCTAAGACTAGAATCAAGGAACTAGAGGAAGAACTCAAGGTTACACGTGAAGATTATGAAGAAGAAATTGAAGTATTGGTGGAGAAGAATGACGATCTGATCAAGAAGATTGGAATATTTATGGGAGGCCCTATGCCCATAGATGAAGATGAAGAACCCAAGGAGATTAGCCGGAGGACTACATCATCATCGATGGCACCGACTCGGAAGCAGATAGTAGCGATGATGACTATGTTGATGAAGCAGGAGCAGATATCATGGAGTCTACAACCGTAGAATATTTCTAGTAGACCACCTCATCAGTAGTAGTAGTCCACCATGTAAATATAGTAGTCCGAGCACTTTGCGATATTTAGATTGATTGTATGCCTTTGTTTGATTGATTGAAGTGAATTGTGTGCTTTTGCCTCATGTGCATATGGGTAGTGTTTTTCTCTTTAGACCCCCTCTATTCTTATATCTCGTCTTTTCTAAAACCCTCAGATGCCTCCGAGACGTGACCCCGGATTTGCCTTTTCGCCGGAGCTCACCCAGTTGATCCAGCATCAGAACACCTTGATGCAGTTGCTAGTTCAGAATCAGAATCAGGGGAACAACAACAACAACCCACCACCACCACCACCACGTGTTGACCACTTAGCCTGTTTTCTTAGGCTAAATCCGCCGGTGTTTTCGAGTAGCACTGAGCCGATAGTAGCAGATGATTGGCTCCGCAAGATAGCTAGGGAGTTGACCACAGCAGGATGCACAGATGTGGAGAAGGTTAAGTTTGCCGCACATCAGTTAGAAGGACCCGCAGCATCCTGGTGGGAGAATTTCACAGCCACCTTCCCAGTCGACACTGTCACATGGGACCGGTTTCAGCAGGCTTTTCGTACTGCCCATGTTTCAGCAGGAGCAATGGCCATGAAGAAGCGTGAGTTTCGTAACTTGCGCCAAGGAGGATGGACAGTTGGCCAGTATGTGGAGGAGTTTAGTAAGCTAGCACGTTATGCCCCAGATGACGTTGCTACGGATGTAGCTAAGCAGGAGAAATTTCTGGAAGGACTGAATGATGAGTTGAGTATGCAGTTGATGGTAGCCACCTTCAACAACTACCAGGAGTTGGTAGACCATGCTCTTATGATTGAAGGGAAGCAGCAGCAAATTGAGAACCGCAAGAGGAAGTATGGACAAGGAAAGTATAATTCAGGAGCTCAGCAGAAGCCACGTTTTACCCCTAGGCCGGGAGGACATTTTCAGCATACCCATGGAGTAGGTAGCTCGCACAATCACAATGGCACCAAGAATGGTAATGGGAATGGAGGAAGCAATGGACAGAACCGCAGCACCCCATTAACCCCAGCCAAGAAGGACTTGAGCCATGTCACTTGTTATAAGTGTTCGAAGCCAGGACATTATGCAAATGAATGTCCTGAAGGCCAAAATGGCAATGGAAGTTCTGGGAAGAAGCCGAACCCTTTGAACAGGGGATAGGTGAACCACGTTAGCGTGGAGGAGGTTGAAGCTCAGCCCGATGCAGTAATAGGTAAGTTTTTGGTTAAGTCATTTATTGCACTCGTTCTTTTTGATACTGGTGCATCGCATTCATACATATCAAGGGGATTTGTGGATAAGTATAACCTACCAACCCAAGCCCTTAGGTCACCCATGTTAGTAACCTCGCCAGGAGCAAAGTATGTGGCTAGCCTATGGTGTGATCGGTTACCATTAAGGATTGGTAACTATGTTTTTCCCTCGGACCTAATAGTATTGGAATCTCAAGGATTGGATGTGATATTAGGCATGGATTGGTTATCAAAGTATGAAGGGAATATTGAGTGTGCTAGTAAGTCAATTTTGCTTACCACACCAGAAGGGAGAAGGATCAAGTATGTATCCCGGCATGCGCCAAACAGGACACAAGTAAATTCCTTATCAGGAATTGTGCAGGAGGAAGTACCAGTGGTAAAGGATTTTCCTGATGTATTTCTCGAAGAGTTGACAGGCATGCCACCGGATAGAGACATTGATTTTTTGATTGAGCTTTTGCCAGGCACTAGGCCAATATCGAAGAGACCATATAGGATGCCCGCAAAAGATTTGGTGGAAATTAAGAAGCAGATTAAGGAGTTACTGGATAAAGGTTACATTCGCCCAAGTTCTTCGCCTTGGGGATCGCCAGTACTTCTAGTGGAGAAGAAGGATGGATCGTTAAGGATGGTTGTTGACTATCGAGGATTGAACGAAGTAACCATCAAGAACAAGTACCCATTACCAATGATCAACAATCTGTTTGATCGGTTACAAGGAGCTAAAGTGTTTTCCAAGATCGATTTGCGATCAGGATACCACCAGTTGAAGATTCGAGAACAGGATATCCCGAAGACAGCTTTTACCACCAGGTATGGGCTGTATGAGTATACCGTTATGTCATTTGGACTGACTAATGCGCCTGCCTATTTTATGAACATGATGAACAAAGTGTTTATGGAGTTTTTGGATAAGTTTGTCGTAGTGTTCATTGATGATATCCTGGTATATTCGAAGAATGAAGAGGAGCATAAGGAGCATTTGCGTTTGGTACTTGGAAAGCTCAGAGAACATCAATTATATGCCAAGTTCAGTAAATGTGAGTTTTGGTTGAAGGAAGTAGGATTCCTCGGACACGTTATATCTGGAGAAGGTATATCAGTAGATCCCGCTAAAGTTGAAACCGTGACCAAGTGGGAAGCACCAACAACAGTTGGAGGGATCCGGAGTTTTCTGGGACTCGCAGGATACTACCGGAGATTTATTGAGAATTTCTCAAAGATTGCGAAGCCTATGACGGAGTTGTTGAAGAAGGATACTAAGTTCAAATGGACTGAGGAGTGTGAGGTTAGTTTCCAGGAGTTGAAGAAACGCTTGGTGACCTCACCAGTGTTGATTTTGCCAGATCAAACCAAGGATTATGAGGTGTATTGCGACGCTTCACGTCGAGGACTTGGAGCAGTGCTTATGCAGGAAGGGAGAGTTGTTTCGTATGCCTCAAGACAACTGAAGCCCCACGAGTTGAATTATGCCATGCATGATTTGGAGTTAGCAGCCGTAGTGCATGCATTGAAGACATGGAGACATTTCCTCATTGGAAATCATTGTGAGGTGTACACGGATCACAAGAGTTTGAAGTACATTTTCACACAGAATGAGTTGAATCTCAGACAAAGGAGATGGTTGGAGCTTATCAAAGATTATGATATGAAATTGCATTATCATCCCGGGAAGGCTAATGTAGTAGATGACGCATTAAGCCGCAAGAGCCATGTCAATACATTAATGACGGGAGAAATACCCAAGGAGTTAGCAGAAAATCTTCGTGAACTATGTTTGGAAATAGTTCCGAGAGACTATGTAGCAGCAATGGAAATTCAGTCAACTTTGATGGATAGAATCAGAGAAGCTCAGAAAACTGATAAGGAGATTGCTTCCATAAAGGAGAAAATGAGCCAAGGAAAAGCTAAAGGATTTCATGAGGATGAGCACGACAACCTATGGTTTGAAGACCGTGTTTATGTACCCAATGACCCGGAGATCAGAAAGTTGATTCTGCAAGAGGCACATGATTCACCGTATTCGATTCACCCAGGAAATACCAAGATGTATTTGGATTTGAAGGATATTTTCTGGTGGACCGGAATGAAGAAGGATATTGCGGAGTATGTAGCAGTTTGTGACGTATGTCAGAGAGTAAAGGCAGAACATCAGAAGCCAGCAGGATTGTTGCAACCATTGCCGATACCCGAATGGAAGTGGGATAATCTAGGCATGGATTTTATCACGGGATTACCAAGGACTCGTTCAGGCTATGACTCGATTTGGGTTGTAGTTGACCGATTGACGAAGGTAGCTCATTTCATCCCAGTAAAGACCACTTACACAGTGCTAAGTTGGCAAAGATATACATGACCAGGATCGTTTGTTTGCATGGAGTTCCGAGGAGCATTGTATCAGATAGAGGAACCCAGTTTACCTCAAAGTTCTGGAAGCAGTTGCACGAGACTTTAGGTACTAGGCTAGAATTTAGTACAGCTTTTCATCCGCAGACAAATGGACAGACCGAGAGGGTCAATCAGATTTTGGAGGATATGCTGAGAGCTTGTGCGCTAGATTATGGATCTAGTTGGGACGATAATTTGCCATATGCAGAGTTCTCTTACAATAATAGCTATCAGACCAGTTTGAAGATGGCCCCTTTCGAAGCTTTGTACGGAAGGAGGTGTAGGACACCGTTGTCATGGGACGAAGTTGGAGACCGCCAGTTGTTTGGACCAGATCTGATTAAAGAGTCTGAACAGAAGGTGAAGTTGATTCGCGATAGGCTCAAGGTAGCCCAGTCCAGGCAGAAGAGCTACGCAGATTCTAAATGCAAGGAGACAGTTTACGAAGTCGGAGACAGAGCTTATCTTCGAGTATCCCCACTTCGAGGGATTAAGCGCTTTGGAGTTAAGGGGAAGTTAGCACCACGATTTGTAGGGCCATATCGAGTTTTGGAGCGTATGGGAGAAGTGGCCTACAAGTTGGATTTGCCAGAAGGATTGACGGGAGTTCATGATGTGTTCCACGTTTCTCAGTTGAAAAAGTGTCACGCGGAGATGGCTGACATACCTTTGAGAGACACAGTACCATTAGAAGCAATTCAGTTGGATAACAATTTGACCTATGAGGAAAAACCAGTCAAGATTCTTGAGTTTGCCAGCCAAGTTACTCGCAGCAAGGTTATCAAGTTTTGCAAAGTTCAGTGGAGCCACCACACGGAGGATGAAGCCACCTGGGAGCGAGAGGAAGATTTGCTCAAGGGCCACCCTCACCTATTTTCTAGCCAACCCGAATCTCAAGGGCGAGATTCATCTTAAGGGGGGTAGGTTTGTAACATCCCAAATTTTCAATTTGGAATGTTATACATTAGATCATCATGCATATCATATTTTATTTTGCTTTTGGTTTTGATTCTAGAAAATCCAAAGCAACTCAAGGACCCACGGAGAGAGTTGGGGATTTCGTTATTTACATATTTGAGTTTTCTCAAATTATGTAAACAAGATCATTTGATTTGATTTATTTTATCATCAATTATTTCTATTACAAAAATATGAGAGAGGGAATAAAATGACTTTCCCAAAATATAGAAATATTGAGGATTTAATAAAAAAATCAAATAAGTTTTATTTCGGAGTTTTTCGGTATTTTATTTGAATATAGGAAAAATGCGCATTTTTCAAAGTTGTAGTTTGGGCCCAGATAAATGTTCACTTTATCGGGCTTGATTTTAGAAACCCAGGAAAATTTATTTTGTGATTTTTGGAGTCCGTTTAGTATTTCTTTTTATTTTTCTTCCGAGCGGAATTAAAAAAACGCGCGAAACCGACTTTGGGCCGTACTCGGCCAGGACACCGCCGGCCAAGACTATATAAGCCGTCGCCCCGTGGCCCGAAAGCCCAGCCGCCGCCGCCCCTGCCCTAACCCTAGCCCAGCCGCTGCCGCCGCCCGCCGCCGCCGCCGCTGCCGCTCGCCGCCGCCGCCGCCGGAGCAGCGCGCCGCCCGAGGTTCGCCGCCACCTTGTTTTCCGTGCTGTTTAAAAGAAAATCTATTCGTCGTTTTTCTTTTTCGTCGGATTTTCGCGGTTATTTTCTGATCGCGATTTCTGATCCAATTTTCGTTTTAGTATAACTTTTCGCTCGTTTATCGGAATCAGGCGATTCAAGCGCCTGGAGTTTCGTCTCGAAACCCTCTTTCCGAATAATCAACTTAAACATGTTTTTGCTACTGTAAAATTTGACTTAGATCCAGATTACTAGAACGAAGTTGTTTCTTTCGCCATTTGATTTCTTTTGCTTCGTTCGATTTGATTCTTTTTGCCAACCAGGGTTCTTAAGTTGAACTTTCTGGTTAGATCTTCTATTTGAGTTTTACCTGTGCATTAGATGAGTACTTATTGTATGCTTGTTGTTTTTCTGCGATAGAATACCCAGAGTGCGCCGCCTGTTACGTTGAATCTCTAGGTTTCGCGGATCATCAGCAAGGAAAGTAACACTTTGATCATACTTTTTGCTACAACCCAGTTTTATTGCATTAGATCAATCCTCACACATTGCATGATTAGGATCTAATTAAATTGTGGGATGGGAAGTAGATGAGGTAGTACCTATTACCTGTTTACTATCAAACCTTTGGGAGTTACTTCTACGTTTGCTTATTATGCCATGCTATGCTAGTAGACGTGGATTGAGTGAGCGAAATCCATGACAGATGTGAGATTGATAATTAATGGTTTATCTAAGGTGGCAACTTAAACACACATCTGGGTGGATTGAGGCACCTGGGGTTTCCATGACTTGCCTGTTTTTCTTTTGGACCGCCACCCAGGCTCAAAGGGATCATGAGATTATTCATACTAGAAACTTCCGTGTGCAGCCACAAGCCATTATGGGCTCTGGCGTAGTTGACTAAGTTGTGCGAACTCTTACAGTGGTAGACTAGCAGATGTAGGGGATGTAGGTGGTACGGTCTACCCGATCGTAAGGTGCTAGCGCTTCTGAAAGACTATGTCTCGGTCATCCGTCTTCTCAAACACCCTGTAGTGCGAGAAACCAAACGGAGGCGATCGAGTCTTGTGGGGAAAAGTGCGCAAACCTCTACAGAGTGTAATAAACTAATCATGGTTAGCCGTGTCCCCGGTTATGGACAATCTTGAGTATCTAGTACCTGGATTATCATGTGAATCTCAACATGTTACTCTAAAGTTAATTTTGTTGGGTTTAATGATGTTACTTTAATTGGGATTGAGAATGCTGTCAACCATTCTCAATGTTTAACACCCACCATGATAGTAATTAAATTTATTCCTTTGAAGTAGGGAAAAATTGGCTTTACGCAAAAACTGTAACCATAGAGCTTTCCACCAGCCAAATATGCATATAGTATAGTTGTTGCATTCCATTACTGTCTATGTGTTACCTTGCCAGCATATTCCATGTGCTGACCCGTTTTCAGGCTGCAATGTTAATGTTGCAGACTTTTCAGACGATGATTAAGGAGTTTTTAGGTCGTGGTTCTATACTCAGTGATGCCGTTGGAGTTGATGGACTCACTTACCTTCCAAGCCTTCCGCTGTTATCGTTATTAGATGGCTTTAAGCCATATTTATTGTAATAAGTTCTCTTTTGAGACACTCGATGTAATAAGTGTGTGATTGCTACTCTGCTATAAATCCTCCAAGTACTATGTGGTGTCAGCATTACTGATCCAGGGATGACACTGGAGCACAGAGATCAGACTGTTTGAGGTCTGGTCGCTACAATTTTACAGGGTCCCTTGAGCCATCCCTCCAGTACGGTTCCATGCCCTGTAGAGGGTTTTTGCTTTTTGGTGTTTAACCCGGGTGTCTGGCGATAATGCACCCTTTTATTTCGGACTGGGTTTGTATTCAGTGCCGGATTGTCCCAAAATTTTATTTCGGTTTTCCAGGCGCTTTCCATCGCACAGTACTTTCGTACTATGGACGCCAAGTTGGCAAAGCATGTAATTTCACGGCGACTTATGGCGTTGAGGATTCCCTTGTCCATGCAATTATTGCAGAAGAATGAAATTGCGTCTTCCTCGCGGCAGTCCTTTATCCTGTTCATGACCAGGAGGAATCTGGCCCAATAATGGTGTACTGTTTCTTCGGGCTCTTGCCTAATTTGGGATAGATCGCTTATGTTTGGGTGGGTGGGTGGAATTGAATCCGAAACCTCACCCAATCTGAGACTCAGGGGCCAAGGAGTTACCGAACTCGGAAGTTTGGATTCTTGGATGTTTTCCACTGAATCTAGCCCGCTGCCTGACTCTAGGTTCAGGTCTTGAGTGACGTCCTCCCCTCCGCGAGTATCGGGCTTGGAGGGATCGGGAATCTGGACATAGCTATTCCTTAAGATAGATGAAGGGTCGCCGCATTGTTCCTCCACCACTGTAACGTGATGGGTGACCTGGGGAGAGTTGATCTCTCTTAGATCGGGTTTAGGCCCAATCTGATCGTAGTCTGTAGCGACTCCCAGGGCGGCGATGCAATCCAAGAGCTCGTTTAGGGAAGAAAGCTCCATTGGATCTAACTGCTCGGCGAGTTCCGAGTTGACGTGAAGATTGCTTTTGATGACCCGAGAAGTCATCGTCGGCGCAGCGGCCGAACATGCGGTCATAAGAAAACCACCTAGCCGGAGAGTTTGGCCGACAGCCAAAGCTCCCTTAGCAACAGTGCCATCTTTAAAGACGGGATGAGGCATCCTTCCTAATGGCGACGGCACATCGGAACTCTCAATGAAAGCACCAATGTCGGTGTCAAAACCGGCGGATCTCGGGTAGGGGGTCCCGAACTGTGCGTCTAGGCGGATGGTAACAGGAGACAAGGGACACAATGTTTTTACCCAGGTTTGGGCCCTCTCGATGGAGGTAAAACCCTACTCCTACTTGATTAATATTGATGATATGGGTAGTACAAGAGTAGATCTACCACGAGATCAAAGAGGCTAAACCCTAGAAGCTAGCCAATGGTATGATTGTTGTTCGTCCTATGGACTAAAACCCTCCGGTTTATATAGACACCAGAGAGGGCTAGGGTTACACCGAGTCGGTTACAATGGGAGGAGATCTACATATCCGTATTGCCAAGCTTGCCTTCCACGCCAAGGAAAGTCCCATCCGGACACGGGACGAAGTCTTCAATCTTGTATCTTCATAGTCCAAGAGTCCGGCCAAAGGTTATAATCCGGCTATCCGGACACCCCCTAATCCAGGACTCCCTCACATGGTAAAAGAGATCCAGTCAAGTCATACTCAATGTAAATTAACAATAATGAATGCAAATGACAGTGGTGCTCTCCAACTGGTGCTTTTTAATAAGAGGATGATGACTCGGCATAAAATTAAATAGATAGGCCCTTCGCAGAGGGAAGCAGGGATTTTTAGAGGTGCCAGAGCTCGGTTTTGAAACAGAGGTGAATAATATTTTGAGCGGTATACTTTCATTGTCAACATAGCAACCAAGAGATGGCGATAACTTCCATGCTACACACATTATAGGCGGTTCCCAAACAGAATGATAAAGTTTATACTCCCCCTTCCACCAACAAGCATCAATCCATGGCTTGCTCGAAGCAACGAGTGCCTCCCACTAACAAGAGTCCCAGGGGGAGTTCTGTTTGCAATTATTTTGATTTAGTTTGCATAAAGCATGGGACTGGGCATCCCAGTGACCAGCCATTTATCTTGTGAGTGAGGAGCGGAGTCCACTCCTCTTGAGACTAACCCGCCTAACATGGAAGATACAGACAGCCCTAGTTGATACATGAGCTATTCGAGCATACAAAACAGGATATTTATTTGAAGGTTTAGAGTTTGGCACATACAAATTTACTTGGAACGGCAGGTAGATACAGTATATAGGTAGGTATAGTGGACTCATGTGGAATAACTTTGGGGTTCAAGGAGTTTGGATGCACAAGCAGTATTCCCGCTTAGTACAGGTGAAGGCTAGCAAAAGACTGGGAAGCGACCAGCTAGAGAGTGACAACAGTCATGAACATGCATTAAAATTAATCAACACCGAATGCAAGCATGAGTAGGATATAATCCACCATGAACATAAATATCGTGAAGGCTATGTTGATTCTGTTTCAACTACATGCGTGAACATGTGCCAAGTCAACTCACTTAAATCATTCAGAGGAGGATACCACCCTATCATACCACATCATAACCATTTTAATAGCATGTTGGCACGCAAGGTAAACCATTATAACTCATAGCTAATCAAGCATGGCACAAGAAACTATGATCTCTAGTTGTCATTGCAAACATGTTTATTCATAATAGGCTGAATCAGGAATGATGAACTAATCATATTTACAAAAACAAAAGAGGTCGAGTTCATACCAGCTTTTCTCATCTCAGCCAATCCATCATATATCATCATAATTGCCTTTCACTTGCACGATCGAACAATGTGAATAATAATAATAATAGTGCATGTGCATTGGACTAAGCTGGAATCTGCAATCATTCAATAAACAGGAGAAGACAAGGCAATACGGGCTCTTTTGTCAGATCAACAATAATGCATATAAGAGCCACTTCAACAATTTAATTATGGTCTTCTCCTATCGACCCCCAAAGAAAAGAAATAAAACTACTTACATGGGATAGCTCCCAACAAGCAAGAGAAGAACATGAAATGTTTTTGGGTTTTCTTTTTCATCACTACTCCAAGCATGGAAGGTAAATTAATTAAAAGCTACAACTATTTTTTTGTTTTTCTTAAGGTTTATTAAACACACAAGAAGAGAGCATAAAAAGGAAAATAAACTAGCATGGATGATACAATGAAAAAGTATGAGCACCGACATCTAGCAATGAGTGTGTGAACATAAATGTAATGTCGGTGGGAAATACGTACTCCCCCAAGCTTAGGCTTTTGGCCTAAGTTGGTCTATGGCCACGGCTGGCCTGGCGGATATCCATAATAATAGTTGGGGTCGTACTGCGATGCAGAAGAGGAAGACTCTGATTGCCACTGGCTGACAATCATCTCCGGATCCCACTGGTAATTAGACTGTCGTGAAGGATCAACTTGTGGTTCCGGCTCTAGCTCCTCAGCTGGTGCAGGGTTCTGGTAGGCGTGAATATCCTTCAACGGAACAAGGCACGTGCCTACAGATAAATCAAACAAAGGAGCAGGCAGGGTAATAGTCTCAGGATGATGTTTGTTAAAGAAAAATTGATATTTAAGCTCTCCTACCCTATTCTTAACAATAAAATCATGTGCCACCATACTTTTGTAATCTAAATAAACACGAGGCAACACTTTTTCTTACTTCTCAGAATGCCTAATAGGTATGTTAAAATGTGCAGCTAGGCGTGAAGCATAGATGCCTCCAAAGATGGGGCCCTTTGTATGGTTCAGACTTAACCGTTTAGCAATAATGCCACCCATACTAAAAGTGTTATCACCATATAAACCTTGGAGCAAAATAATAATATCAGGGATACTAAGGTTTCCACAGTTTTCGCGACCAATTAAGCAACGAGTAGTAAATAATGCAAAGTAGCGTAAAACAGGAAAATGTATGCTAGTGATTCGTGCATCGGAAACCTTCCTTGTTTCCCCTACAGTGATAGTATCAATAAACCCCTCCACATCATCACGATGTGGTTCTTCTGTCTTGCCCTCAAAAGGGACTAAACAAATCCGACAAAAATCATAAAGTGACATCTCCTTATGCTTGTCATATAAATGAAACTCCACCGTAGGTGGTGAGTTCCTAGAATGAAAATGAAAGTTTTGCCCAAAGGTATTTGTGAGTAAGAGATACTGATCGCATTGGTCGTGGAGGAAAGCGGTGAGGCCTGCATTATGAGCCAATTCATGAAAATCTTCATAAATCCCGGCTGCTCTCAAGAAATCCTCGGAAGGCCATTCACACGCCCGAACCTCCGCGGTGCGAGGCAGATTATACTTAGGCTTCAGTGCCTTTTCCTTCGAGCTTTGGCTCGATGAGCCCCTCAAAAGTCTCCTCACCATTTTCTGAAAAGTTCTGCAATTTTTAGTAACTTCAAAATAAAAGTAAACCAAACTCAATAATATTGATAGCAACTACTCCTACAAGTTCCTAGGGCCTATATCATGCATTAAAACTACTTTTGACCATATAAATTTGACATGCAAGCTCAAGAACAGGGTCACCTAAGCAACACAAATTTGTAATGAATAAAGCAATAGAAAAAAAACTAATTGGACCAATGGAGGAGTCACATACCAAGGAACAATCTCCCCAAGCAGTTTTGTGAGAGGTGCTTTGAGCAAGGAGATCGAAAATGGCAGCAAAACAAGCTTGGACTCGGGTTTGAGCTGGTTATTCGTGTTTGTGGGAGGAAGATGAAGTGTGTGGGAGCAGGAATAAGTGGAGGAGGGCCATCGTGGGCCCACGAGGCAGGGGGCGCGCCCTAGAGGGGTGGGCGCGCCCTCCACCCTTGTGGGCAGGTGGTTGACCCCCTGGTGTGTTCTCAGTTCCATAAATCCTCAAATATTCTAGAAAAAAATCATATTTAAATTTCAGGGCATTTGGAGAACTTTTATTTTCGGGGTATTTTTATATTGCACGGATAATAAGATAACAAACGGAAAAGTATTATTTTTATTTTATTTAATATAATTAACATAAATAAAAGTGGGGTACAGAAGGTTGTGCCTTCTAGTTTCATCCATCTCATGATCATCAAAAGGAATCCACTAACAAGGTTGATCAAGTCTTGTTAACGAACTCATTCCGAATAACATGGAACCGGAGAAATTTCGAATAACACTATGTTACCTCAACGGGGATATGCACATCCCCAATAATAAGAATATCATATTTCTTCTTGACAGTAGGAAGAGGGAATTCAAAACCTCCAAATATAATCGATGGAATTTTTCCAATAGAGTTGATACTATGAACTTGAGGTTGTTTCCTCGGAAAGTGTACCGTATGCTCATTACCATTAACATGAAAAGTGACATTGCCTTTAGTGCAATCAATAACAGCCCCTGCAGTATTCAAAAAGGGTCTTCTAAGAATAATAGACATACTATCGTCCTCGGGAATATCATGAATAACAAAGTCCGTTAAAATAGTAATGTTTGCAACTACAACAGGCACATCCTCACAAATACCGACAGGTATAGCAGTTGATTTATGAGCCATTTGCAAAGATATTTCAGTAGGAGTCAACTTATTCAAATAAAGTCTATGATATATATAGATAGGCATAACACTAACACCGGCTCCAAGATCACATAAAGCAGTTTTAACATAGTTTCTTTCAATGGAGCATGGTATAGTTGGTACTCCTGGATCTCCAAATTTCTTTGGTATTCCACCCTTAAAAGTATAATTAGCAAGCATGGTGGAAATTTCAGCTTCCGGTATCTTTCTTTTATTTGTAATAATATCTTTCATGTACTTAGCATAAGGATTGGTTTTGAGCATATCAGTTAATTGCATACGCAAAAAGATAGGTCTAATCATTTCAGCAAAGCGCTCAAAATCCTCATCATCCTATTTCTTGGATGGCTTGGGAGGAAAAGGCATGGGTTTCTGAACCTAAGGCTCTCTTTCTTTACCATGTTTCCTAGCAACAAAATTTTTTTTATCATAAAATTGATTCTTTGATTGTGGGTCATCAAGATCAACAACAGGTTCAATTTCTATGTCATTATCATTACTATGCTATTTCTTCTTTTTTCTCCGAGAATGCAAAGTCCTATCATTTTCTTTTTCTTCTTTTTAGAAGAACTAGGTACATCTATGTTATTTCTCCGAGAATCTTGCTCAATTCTCTTAGGGTGGCCTTTAGGATACAAAGGTTCCTGAGTCATTCTACCAGTTCTAGTAGCCACTCTAACAGAATTATCATTATCCTTACTATTCAATTCATTGAGCAAATCATTTTGAGCTTTAAGTACTTGTTGTCTACTTGAGTAGTAACCATAGAAGCATGTTTACTAATAAGTTTAAGTTCACCTTTAACATTAGCCATATAATCACCCCAGTGTTCAAGCATAATTGAATTGTATTTCAATTTTCTATGAAAATAAGCATTAAAATCTTCTTGCTTAGCCATAAATTTATCAAACTCATCTAAGCATGGGCTAGCAATTTTAGTAAATGGGATTACAGCTTTATCATATCTATAGAGAGAATTTACCTTTACTAGCTGTGTCGGGTTATCAAGACCATGAGTTTCTTCAATAGGTAAAGGATTAAGATTATATGTTTCTTCAACAAGCGGTAAATTAAGACCATGTATTTCTTCAATAGGAGGTAAATTCTTAACATCTTCAGCTTTAATACCTTGTTCTTTCATAGATTGCTTTGCCTCTTGCATATCTTTAGGACTGAGAAATAGAATACCCCTCTTCTTCGGAGTTGGTTTAGGAATAGGCTCAGGAATTGGCTCCGGAGGTGTCCAATTATTTT
>NC_053022.1:41172711-41318881 GCF_003073215.2 Triticum urartu
CAGCTTCAGCTTTATTACCTTTTTCTTTCATAGATTGCTTTGCCTCTTGCATATCTTCAGGACTGAGAAATAGAATACCCCTCTTCTTCGGAGTTGGTTTAGGAATAGGCTCAGGAATTGGCTCCGGAGGTGTCCAATTATTTTCATTTGTCAACATATTATTCAATAGAATTTTAGCTTCATCCGGTGTTCTTTCCCTGAAAACAGAACCAGCACAACTATCCAGGTAATCTCTGGAGGCATCGGTTAGTCCATTATAAAAGATATCAAGTATTTCATTTTTCTTAAGAGGATGATCAGCCAAAGCATTAAGTAATTGGAGAAGCCTCCCCCAAGCTTGTGGGAGATGCTCTTCTTCAATTGCACAAAATTATATATATATCCCTTAAAGCAACTTGTTTCTTATGAGCAGGGAAATATTTAGTAGAGAAGTAATAAATAATATCCTAGGGACTACGCACACAACCAGGATCAAGAGAATTAAACCATATCTTAGCATCACCCTTTAATGAGAACGGAAATATTTTAAGGATATAAAAGTAAAAAGTTCTCTCATCTTTAGTGAACAGGGTAGCTATATCATTTAATTTAGTAAGATGTGCCACAACAGTTTCAGATTCATAACCATGAAAAGGATCAGACTCAACCAAAGTAATTATATCAGGATCAACAGAGAATTCATAATCCTTATCAGTAACAAAGATAGGTGAAGTAGCAAAAGTAGGGTCAGGTTTCATTCTAGCATTTAGAGATTGCTTACTCCATTTAGCTAATAATCTCTTGAGTTCAGTTCTATTTTGGCAAGCTAAAATAGCTAAAGAAGCTTCTTGATCAAATAAATAACCCTTAGGAATAACAAGTGATTCTTCATCATCACTTTCATCAGTATCATCAGATTCAATATTTTCAATCTCTCTAGCCTAGCAAGTTGTTCATCAAGAAAATCACTAAGTGGCATAGTAGTATCAGGCATAGAGGTAGTTTCATCATAATTATCATGCATAGCAGAAGTGGCATCATCAATAAAATGCGACATATCAGAACGAATAGCAGAAGCAGGTGTAGGTGTCGCAAACTTACTCATAACAGAAGGCGAATCAAGTGCAGAGCTAGATGGCAGTTCCTTACCTCCTCTCGTAGTTGAGCGATAGATCTTGGTTTTTGGATCTCTCAAGTTCTTCATAATGATAAGCAGATATATATCCCAAGTGACTCAAAGAATAGAGCTATGCTCCCCGGCAACGGCGCCAGAAAATAGTCTTTATAACCCACAAGTATAGGGGATCGCAACCGTTTTCAAGGGTAGAGTATTGAACCCAAATTTATTGATTCAACACAAGGGGAGCCAAAGAATATTCTCAAGTATTAGCAGCTGAGTTGTCAATTCAACCACACCTGGAAACTTAATATCTGCAGCAAAGTATTTAGTAGCAAAGTAATATGATAGTAGTGATAACGGTAGCAAAAGGTAACAGTAGTAAAAGCAATGTTTTTGGTATTTTGTAGTGATGATAGCAATAGAAACGGAAAAGTAAATAAGCAGAGAACAATATATGGAAAGCTCATAGGCAATGGATCGGTGATGGAGAATTATGCCGGATGCGGTTCATCATGTAACAGTCATAACCTAGGGTGCACAGAACTAGCTCCAGTTCATTGATATAATGTAGGCATGTATTCCGAATATAGTCATACATGCTTATGGAAAAGAACTTGCATGGCATCTTTTGTCCTACCCTCCCGTGGCAGCGGGGTCCTTACGGAAACTAAGGGATATTAAGGCCTCCTTTTAATAGAGAACTGGAACAAAGCATTAAAACAAAGTGAATACATGAACTCCTCAAACTACGGTCATCACCGTTAAGTATCCCGATTATTGTCACTTCGGGGTTAACGGATCATAACACATAATAGGTGACTATAGACTTGCAAGATAGGATCAACAACACTCATATATTGATGAAAACATAATAGGTTCAGATCTGAAATCATGGCACTCGGGCCCTAGTGACAAGCATTAAGCATAGCAAAGTCATAGCAACATCAATCTCAGAACATAGTGGACACTAGGGATCAAACCCTAACAAAACTAACTCAATTACATGATAGATCTCATCCAACCCATCACCGTCTAGCAAGCCTACGATGGAATTACTCACGCACCGCGGTGAGCATCATGAAATTGGTGATGGAGGATGGTTGATGATGACGATGGCGAGGGATTCCCCTCTCCGGAGCCCCGAACGGACTCCAGATCATCCCTCCTGAGAGGTTTTAGGGCTTGGCGGTGGCTACGTATCGTAAAACGCGATGATTTCTTCTCTCTGATTTTTTCTCCCCGAAAATCAATATATGGAGGTGGAGTTGGAGTCGGAGAGGCAACAGGGGGCCCACGAGGTAGGGGGGCACACCCTAGGGGGGCAGGCGCGCCCCCCACCCTCGTGGAGAGACGGTGGGCCCCCTGGCCTTCATCTTTGGCAGCTATTTTTCTTATTTTCTGAAAAGTGTCTCCGTGAAGTTTCAGGTCATTCCGAGAACGTTTGCTCCTGCACATAAATAACACCATGGTAATTCTGCTGAAAACAACGTCAGTCCGGGTTAGTTCCATTCAAATCATGCAAGTTAGAGTCCAAAACAAGGGCAAAAGTGTTTGGAAAAGTAGATACGTTGGAGACGTATCAAGGATCATCAATAGCATCAAAGTTTTCTATATTATTATCCTTATCAATGATAACCTCCCCAGTTTCAGACATGATGGCAACAAATTGCAAAAAGAACGAGCACACAGAAGGCAGGAAGAAAAAGAGGCGAACAGAAAGAGAGGGCGAAAGGAAAAGAGGGTGAATAAAACGGCAAGGGTGAAGTGGGGGAGAGGAAAACAAGAGGCAAATGGCAAATAATGTAATGCGAAGGGTAAGAGTTGTGATGGGTACTTGGTATGTCTGTACTTGGCGTAGATCTCCCCGGCAACGGCGCCAGAAATCCTTCTTGCTACCTCTTGAGCACTGCGTTGGTTTTCCCTCGAAGCAGAAAGGGTGATGCAGTAAAGCAGTGTAAGTATTTCCATCCATTTTTGAGAACCAAGGTATCAATCCAGTAGGAGACCACGCGCGAGTCACCTCGTACCTACACAAACAAATAAGAACCTCGCAACCAACGTGATGAAGGGGTTGTCAATCCCTTCACGACCACTTGCAAGAGTGAGATCTGATAGAGATGATAATAATAAGATAAATATTTTTGGTATTTTTATGATATAGATTGAAAGTAAAAGATAGCAAAATAAAGTAGATGGGAAACTTGTAGGAAGGAAAATAGACCCCGGGGCCATAGGTTTCACTAGTGGCTTCTCTCAAGAAAGCATAAGTATTACGGTGGGTGAACAAATTGCTGTCGAGCAATTGATAGAAAAGCGAATAATTATGAGAATATCTAGGCATGATCATGTATATAGGCATCACGTCCGCGACAAGTAGACCGACTCCTGCCTGCATCTACTACTATTACTCCACACATCGACCGCTATCCAGCATGCATCTAGAGTATTAATTTCATAAGAACAGAGTAACGCCTTAAGCAAGATGACATGATGTAGAGGGATAAACTCATGCAACCAAAGCCTTAAGCAAGATGACATGATGTAGAGGGATAAACTCATGCAATATGATATAAACCCCATCTTTTTATCCTCGATGGAAACAATACAATACGTGTCGTTTCCCTTTCTGTCACTGGGATCGAGCACCGCAAGATTGAACCCAAAGCTAAGCACTTCTCCCATTGCAAGAAAGATCAATCTAGTAGGCCAAAACAAACTGACAATTCGAAGAGACTTGCAAAGATAAACCAATCATACATAAAAGAATTCAGAGAAGATTCAAATATTGTTCATAGATAAACTTGATCATAAACCCACAATTCATCGGATCTCTACAAACACATCGCAAAAGAAGATTACATCGAATAGATCTCCAAGAGAATCGAGGAGAACTTTGTATTGAGATCCAAAGAGAGAGAATAAGCCATCTAGCTACTAGCTATGGACCCAAAGGTCTGAAGTAAACTACTCACACATCATCGGAGAGGCCATGGAGTTGATGTAGAGGCCCTCCGTGATCAATGCCCCCTCCAGCGGAGCTCCGGAAAAGGCCCCAAGATAGGATCTCTTGGGTACAGAAGGTTGCGGCGGTGGAATTAGGTTTTCGTGGTGCTCCTGAATGTTTGCGGGGTACGTGGATATATATAGGAGCAAGAAGTAGGTTGGTGGGGCAACGAGGGGCCCACGAGGGTGGAGGGTGCGCCCAGGGGGTGGGCGCCCCCTGCCTCATGGCCTCCTCGATTGATTCTTGACGTCCACTCCAAGTCTCCTGGATCATGTTTATTCCCAAAATAATGCTCCCGAAGGTTTCATTCCGTTTGGACTCCGTTTGATATTCCTTTTTGGCGGAACTCTAAAATAGGCAAAAAACATCAATTTGGGCTAGGCCTCCGGTTAATAGGTTAGTCCCAAAAATAATATAAAAGTGTAAAAATAAGCCCATTAACATCCAAAATAGATAATATAATAGCATGGCGCAATCAAAAATTATTGATACGTTGGAGACGTATCAGCTGCCATACCTACCTATTATGACATTTCCATAGCCATTCCGAGATATATTGCCATGCAACTTTCCACCGTTCCATTTATTATGACACGCATCATCCTTGTCATATTGCTTTGCATGATCATGTAGTTGACATCGTATTTGTGGCAAAGCCACCATTCATAATTTTTTCATACATGTCACTCTTGATTCATCGCAATCCCGTTACACTGCCGGAGGCATTCACATAGTGTCATATTTTGTTCTAAGTATCGAGTTGTAATTCTTGAGTTGTAAGAAAATAAAAGTGTGATGATCATCATTAGAGCATTGTCCCATGTGAGGAAAGGATGATGGAGACTATGATTCCCCCACAAGTCGGGATGAGACTCCGAACGAAAAGAAAAAAGAAAGAAAGAAAAGAGGCCAAAAAAAGAAGGCCCAAATAAAAAAATGAGAGAAAAAGAGAGAAGGGACAATGTTACTATCATTTTTCCACACTTGTGCTTCAAAGTAGCACCATCACTACAAAAAAAATACACTTCCGTGATGATACGTGTTTGTCATAGTAGGTCACGTTTTCTATCATGCATGTACATCCATGACAAATTTATGACAAAATCAAGATAGTAATACATGTGCTGTCGTAGAAGTGTTCCATGACATTACCAAAATTATCGTCACGGAAGTGTCCACTTCCATGACAATAAATCACGCGTCACAGAAGTGCTTTCATCAAGGGCGACCGACACGTGGCATCCACCGTAACAGAACGCCGTTAAGCTATCGGGTCGGGTTTTGGATCCGATAACTCGTTAACAGCCCCGACCAATGGGGATTTTCCACGTGTAAAATCATCATTAGCCGGAGGAAACATGTGTCGGCTCATCGCTGGGATAGATGTCATCCACTCATTGGACATAAGGCGCCTATGCTACGTCGACACGTGGCACGGCCCAATAGAGGCCCATTCCTGTGAAAAGGCTGGCCTGTTTGACTTGGTCAAAAGTTGGCGGGCCGGCCCATGGAAAGCCTGTTAACGACATGTTAGCATATAGCCCATTTACAGCCCGCTAACCCAAGGCCCGTGACGCCATATTTGAATTAGGACCAGTAGCGTCATCTGGGCCATCCAATATGATTCCAGCCCATTTTCACTTCTGGCCCATGTATGGCCCATGACGTCTTTCGGCCCATATGAGGCCCTATGTAACTCTTGGCCTATTAATGTCCCGTGGTGAAACTGGCCCGTAATGAACAGTGTATCACTTTACACCCATTAACGGCCCTTGGTGAAACTGGCCCGTAAAGAATAGTGTATCACTTTATACCCATTAACGGCCCGTTATTCCGTTTGGCCGTTTCCATCCCATGTTATCTTTCGGCCTTCTCAGAGCCCATTTATTCTTGGGCTATTTTCCAGCATTCTTTTACTTACGGCCCGTTACTGTCATTTTCTGCTTGTGGGACAAATTCAGCCCGTGGTTATAGTCAGCCCGTTTGTGGTCCGTTAATACGTTGGGCTGTTCTCATAGCGTCATCAAATATGGCCTATTAACGATGGCCCGTTATGGTCGGCCCATGAATGGACGATTCCAACTCTAGCCCATTTACGGCCAGAATGCGGTCTGTTTGGCCCATGTTAGGCCAATCGATCATATGGCCCGTATAAGGCCCATTGATGATACGACCCGTATAAGGCCCATTGTTTCTATGGCCCGTAGAAGGCCCATTGTTTCTACGGCCCGTAGAAGGCCCACTGTTTCTACGGACCGTAGAAGGCCCACTGTTTATACGGCCCGTAGAAGGCCCACTGTTTCTATGGCCCGTAGGAGGCCCAGTGTCACTACAGTAAATATTAGCCCATGGTTATTGTGGCCTAGTTTTAAAAAATAGGTTATTGCAGCCACTAGCAAACCGCAGAAAAAAGAACTGCACTGACTACAAGCAAACAAATAAACAAGACAACAAGGAAATAAATAAGCAAGCAACTTACACTAGGCTATCACGGCTATTACACATATTACATCCACTGGGCATCAAAGTTCGCCACCAGTGCAAATATAGGGAACACAACAGCATATAAACGCCGCAGCAAAACAAGTCCAGAACTGAAACCACTTTAGAAGAGCTCAAGAAACAATATCCTGGGTACCCATAATGCTGGCAAGATGCTTAGCAAGCTTATTAACTTTCTCCTGTTTGGCGCTTAAGTCCTCCAGCGCTTGCTGTTGCACCAGAAAGTATGCATCTGAATTCTGCAGGGACTTCCTCAGTCCTTCGGCTTCCTGTCGCATAACATCTGATCAATGTCTTTCAACATGAAGTTGAGACTCAAGAAGCCGAACTGATTCAGGCAACAAGTTCGAAGAGCCGGTGCCAGCAGTGGTAGCCAGTAACTCGAATACTACATCAAGACAGGACTTTGGGGTTGTCTCAGTGTCTTCAATATAGTTTTTATCAGATTTCTTGGAGACCAACAGGGATGTCTCACTATCTTGAACCTTATCTGCATTACTTCCTTTACCATTGCATAACAGGGTACTCTGCTCCAATATTTTATCCGCGTTCTAAAAGAGAAATAAACAAACACATCTAAGGTTTACAATGTAGTATATGAAACTCATTTTGGTAAACCAGTTCAGTAGTAAGGTGGACATGATAACATCATGAAACAAACATATATCTATGTAGTATGGTCACTGTATGGTCTATACCATTCTAGTCTATGTTGCCAAATCAAGATAGATACAGTTTGAATCATATCTATTTAAGACAAAGCAGCATAGACAGAATATAAGTGTGGAAAACTACACAACAATAACAACACTTGTAATGTGCATGGCATGAGAACATAACTGTTTATTCAATTGAAACTGAAATCAACATACAACAAGTTACAACAGCAAACAGCCAAACACGTTGAAGAAACAGGTTTAAAACATACTTGTTGCGCCATTGGAGCTTCAATTGCATCCTTCAAATTTGAAATTAGTTGGTATCAGTAAATACAGTTATGCAAGAGCAAAGTAGTATGAACCATAGCTACGGAACCTGACCTGAGAACAATTTTTCTTCTGCTTTAAGCGTTGACTTCGGGTTCGGAGTGGTGGTCCTCGTGATTTGGGCACTACAGTTGCCTTACTAACTGCTCGTGTTTGCACTAGTAGAAAAAGGGCCTTGTTGTCCCGGTTCGTAAGGGCCTTTTGTCCCGGTTCCTGAACCGGGACTAAAGGGTCGGTACTAATGCCCTGTCCCTTTAGTCCCATTTCAATCCAAAACTGGGACAGATGGGCCTCCATGTGGCCTGTGCGCGGAGCCCAGGCAGGAGGGCCTTTGTTCCAGGTTGGTGGCACCAACCGGGACCAATAGGCATCCACGCGTCAGCATTTCTGTGGATGGGGTTTTTGTTTTTTGTTTTGAAGGGGGGGGTTGGGGGTTTTGGGGGGTTAATTTAGGTGTTTCATATATTGTGTTAGCTAGCTATAATTAATAGAGAGAAGTGTCCTCTCTTATGTCCGTGCTTGGTCGACACTATGTACTATACATACGTATAGAGAGGACTAGACACGCTAGCTAGCTAGTAAGCAAACGAAGGAAACAGAAGATCATCATGAACATATATGCATACAGAGAGAAGTGATATCGACCACCTCTCCCTCTCCGAGAGATTGGTCGAACAACAAGTTCTCGTATATCTATCCGACACTACCGGCTACATATATACAATAATTATCTCTTACAAATATAATCTCGTAACATACGGACTCATGGTCCACATAGTATTCTCCATCTTCAGTGATCACGTGGTCAAGAAAGAATGCTGCCAATTCCTCTTGAATTGCTCGCATGCGAGCTGGTGCTAGGAGTTCATCTCGCTTCCGAAACATCTAATTTAAAGAAGGGGGTCAATACATACATACATACATATATATATATATGAATGAATGAAACTCAACACAAATGATGGTAATAAAATAAAATTGTGAATGTTGTTATTTACGCACTTCATATTGTTCGTCAGAGTAGCCCCACTCATAGGTTGTGTGGCGGATGGACTCGCAAATGTAGTATCCACAGAAATTATTCCCTTGTTCCTGCCACAACCACTTTACAAGAAATAGAGGTCAATCAAACTGATAAGCAAGAATGCCAAATGGTATTGATGAAACTAGCGCTTGAATCAATAGGAGATGCGCGGAACATGCTACTATAGTACTTACTTTCGGGTGTCTAAATTGCAGCTTCTTCGGGAGTCCTGGAGCTTTTTTGGTGAATTTTTCCAAACCCTGCCAGACAAAGAAAACAATTACTTGATATATCAGGAAATGAACAAAGTTGCTGATGTGGTGGATAATGATCGACTTAACTTACTTCTCGAGCATTTGAGTCACGTTCGCATAGTCCTGGGGATCTTTTCGTCTTGAGTCTAAGACGGTTACTAGTCCATGCTCAAGCTTAATCTCTAGGAGAATATAGTGGAAACTGCACACGCATCCATAACTCATCAATTACATTACTATAACCTTGACTAATATATAAGGGAAACCGAATATGCATAAGACAGTAACACTCACTTGAAGTTGTAAGGAAAGAGTATTATATCTTTGTTTTCATTTATTACCAACGATCGTAGCAAGTTGGCCTCGGTATCTGCGGGATGAAATTTAACCTCAGTTTCATCTATGAGATATGTGTTAATGAACCCAATATCACCGACTTGTCTTTTCTTCAATTCGGCGATCTTCAATCTGCATAATATAGTGAGGATAATTATAAATACATGCAATGAAAGAGTTGAGCTATATAGAGAGACTTAATGACAGAAGTAGTACTACTTACAGACAGTAGCAGGTGACCGTTGCTTTATCGAGGGCCAATTGATTGAAAAACTGAAAGAACTCCTCAAATGGAATAGGCAACAGATCAATTCCAACGAGGTCATGCTCCTTTTAACTCTCACATACAAAGTACTCCTCCCCCAGACTCTTTGCAGATTTTCAAGTACCAATCATGCAATCTTCGCATCATCGTTGATAGAGATCTTTCATCTTTGACGAGAGGCTTCCCGTACTCGTATCTTTGTATCTGCACCTCCATGAAATCATAATGTACATCGTCGGGCAGGTAATCTCCAAGATTGCTATAACCGGGCACCATCCTCGGATCATTAGCGACGATGTCGCTAGGCACCTTGAGCGGGGGGCACGATTGCTTCGCTTGTTCGCCGAGCTGTGCAATTTGTTTCCCAGCTCATCGTTCTTTCAGCCTTTGATCACTGATAGTACTTCCCGACCGCTCCGCTTCGATAAATTCCTTTCCAATAATGCACTCATAGTTTCCTTTCGGCGGAGACTTGGGTGGTTTTGTCAGGGCAGCCAGAGTGCGCTTCGCTTTCACCGGATCTACCTTCTCCTCCAGAGGTGGATGTTTCTTTGCTTTCACCCCTTCAAAGAAGTTCCTCACTTCTTCTCGCGCGATCTCGGCATTCTCCTCCGGGGTCCTCTCGTATGGTAACTTCTCTGGAGTCTTCAGAGAAGGACCGAATCTGTATGTCCTCCCGCCTCTGGCTGTACTGCTAGACGCCGGCAGAGCAGACGGAGCGGTTGTCTTCTTTACTTGCTTACGAGGCGGAGGAGAAGGACTACGACGCGCCGGAGCAGCCGGAGCGGCGGCAGGTCTCTTCCGCCCTTGCTGACGAGGCGGAGAAGGAGGAGGCTGGCTGCTCGGGCGTACCGGCGCAGGCGGAGGAGGCGGAGTGCCTCCACGCGCCGTTGAAGGAGCCGGCCGAGTGCCCTGATCCTCACTCGCCGGAGGAGGAGGCGGTGGAGGAGGCGGAGTGCCCTGACTCGCCGGAGGAGGAGGCGGTGGAGGAGGCGGAGTGCCCTGACTCGTCGGAGGAGGAGGAGGAGGAGGCGGAGGCGTCCAGTTCAGAAGGTTGATGAGCTCCTTCTGCCATAGGCATGGAGTCTTCAGAGCAGAACCCAGCCTAGTCTCCCCTTCACCGGTAGGGTGGTTAAGCTGGAGGTCCTCAAATCCCTCCGTTATTTCATCCACCATCACCCTAGCATATCCTTCTGGAATCGGCCGGCAGTGAAAAGTTGCGCCGGGTTCAGTAGGATAAACAGAGCCAACAACCGCCTTGACCTTCAAATTCATCCATTGCATCATAAGGTGGCAATTTTGAGACTCTGTGATTGCATCCACGGGATAGCTGGCAGGAGCCATCAAGACATGCTCCGGCTGAAGCAGCTCGGTGGAAGCCACGCTGCTTCTCCGCTGAGATGGCGGGGTAGCTTCGGGGGAAGCTTTGGCAGTTCGTTTGCTGCGATTTGCTTCTTGTTCCTCTGTCGCTTGTACCCTTGCTTGCAGCGCCTGCATTTGGGTCTGCTGCACTTTTTTCCTCCTCTCCTGGCATTTGTAACCGCCTGCATCCGAAAACCCAACCTTCCACGGAATGGAGCCTGGCGTGCCTCGTGTCCGTCCAGGGTGCTCAGGATTCCCGAGGGCCATTGTGAGCTCGTCGTTCTCTCTGTCTGGAAAGAACGTCCCTTGCTGCACTGCTTTGATATACTGCTGAAGCTTCTTGACTGGTATGTCCATTTGATCGTTCGTCCAAATGCACTTCCCTGATACAGGGTCCAAGGTTCCACCAGCCCCGAAGAACCAAGTCCGGCAACGGTCTGGCCAGTTAATTGTCTCTGGTTCGATCCGTTGATCAACCAGATCATTCTCAGGCTTGGCCCACTTAGGCCGCGCTACGAGGTAGCCACCTGACCCCGTGCGATGGTGATGCTTCTTCTTCGCAGCATTTTGCTTGTTTGTCACCGACATCTTCTTACTCTTTTCCGATGTCTTGTGGGCCACAAATGCGGGCCAGTGATCTCTGATCTTCTCATAACTGCCCTTGAATTCTGGTGTCTCTTTATTTTCGACAAACTTATTCAGCTCTTTCTTCCACCTCCTGAATAGTTCTGCCATCCTCTTAAGAGCAAAAGACTTGATTAATTGCTCTTTAACTAGCTTCTCCAGATCATCCTTTGGCAGTAGAGTGAAATTTGACTTCAGCTCAGTCGAAAGATCATTTTTCTGCATATCATTGACATAAGACACCTCAGGGTCTTCTGTAGCTGGCTTTAACCATTGCTGGATGCTGATTGGGATCTTGTCCCTAACCAAAACCCCGCACTGAGCAACAAATGCGCTCTTTGTCCGGAGGGGTTCAATCGGTTGGCCGTCGGGCGTGATTGCTATGATCTCAAACTTTTCATCCGAGCTCAACTTTTTCTTCGGGCCTCGTCTCTTTACCGAAGTTGTGCTCAATTCGGAGGGCTAGAAAAAAGAACAAAGACTTAATTAATATGTGTACATACCAAAACAATGAATGCATCAATTAGCTAGTCAGCAGAAGCTTAACTAATATATATACCTGGCCAGACTCGGTTCGGTCACCGGAGACGTCATCACGGTCTCCTTCTTGCACCGGCATTGGGTCACCGGAGCCTTCCTCACGGTCTCCTTCTTGCACCGGCATTAGGTCACCAGAGCCATCATAATCATAGCCAGCTGCTTCCAGACCATCGGTGTCGTTGAGAAACAACGAGCAGACGACATCACTTCCTCGTGCGATTATGTCCCCCAACAACTCTTCTTGTACTTCGTCTCGGGCGGTGTCCATAGTTTCTACAAATATTTACAACATGGCAATTATTATTCAAACATGACAGATGGATATATTAGTGGCAAACGTAGAACTAATATTAATTAGTGGCCTCGACGCTGCTTCTCTAGGGTTTGGGGCGGCCTCGACGCTGCTTCTCTAGGGTTTGGGGTGGCCTCGACAACGCTTCAAGGATAAAAAAAGAAGAGGAAGAAGAAAAAAAAGAGGAGAAGAAAGAATAGAGGAGTAAGAACTCCTCTATTCTTTCTTCTCCTCTTTTTCTTCCTCTTCTTCTTCCTCTTTTTTTATCGTGAACGAGGGTCGTCGAGCGGTAGAGGAAACCCTAAATAGCAAGTATTGTGGGTGTGAGATACATGTGGCCGTCGGTGTCGGACACTACATTCACGTCCCAGAAGTGACGTGGGCGTCGAAGCCCGCGTCACTTGTGGGACGTGGATGTACTGTCCGACACCGACGGCCACATGTATCTCATATTGACGATACTTGCTATTTAGGGTTTCCTCTACCGCTCGGCGACCCTGACCCTCGACGACCCTCATTCCCGATAAAATAAAGAGGAAGAAGAAAAAAAAAGAGAAGAAGAAATCTTTCTTCTCCTCTTTTTTTCTTCTTCTTCCTCTTTTTTTATCGGTGAACGAGGGTCGTCGAACGGTAGAGGAAACCCTGACCCTCGATGACCCTCCTTCCCGATAAAAAAAAGAGGAAGAAGAAGAAAAAAAAGAGGAGAAGAAAGAATAGATGAGAAGAACTCCTCTATTCTTTCTTCTCCTCTTTTTTTCTTCTTCCTCTTCTTTTTTATCCTCTTCTTCCTCTCATGTTCGACCCCCCCCCTCGTGTTGAAGTTATCGGGAGGGGGTATATCGACCCCACCCCACGTGTTGAAGTTATTAGGAGTTTATATCGACACGACATACGTACATGCGGGAAAATAATATTATCGGGGAGGGGGTATATATATCGACCCCCCCTCGTGTTGAAGTTATCGGGAGTTTATATTGACACAACATACGTACATGGGAAAATAATATTATCGGGGAGGGGGTATATCGACCCCCCCTCGTGTTGAAGTTATCGGGAGGGGGTATATCGACCCCCCCCCCCACGTGTCGAAGAAAAAAAGAAGAAGAAAAAAGAGGAGAAGAAGAAAGGATAGAGGAGAAAAGAGAAAATAGAATATATATTCTAATTTTCTCTTCTTCTCCTCTATTCCTTTCTTCTTCTCCTCTTCTTTTTCTTCTTTTTTCTTCTTCTTATTTATTTCTCCTCGTCTTCCTCTCCCCTCTTCTTCTCCTTTCTTCCTCTTCTTATTTCCTTTTTCCTCTCATTCTTTTTCTTCTTCTTCCTTCTTAAAAATACATGAAGTAGTATTGCTTGTTTTTTTAAAATAATGTTCAAATAGAAATTTTAGAAAAAAAGTAAAGGTTTTGCCTAATTCATTGTTCATATGAATATGCAAACATTTGCATATTTACAATAATCAATATCACCAAAAAAATCTATGAACAGAAAAAATACTATTTTTCTGTTAATCTATCTTTTGCATACTTATACACACATACATATACTATACATATACATATAATCAGGAAAAAACATATATGAATTTGCAAAAAAATTAAAACAGGGGGAAGAGGGGGGCGGTGCCGGCCCTGACCAAAGCGAGAGGCGATGGCGGCGCGGGGCAGCGACGGCGAGGCAGAGGCGGGGCGGCGATGGCGTCGGGGTGGCGACGCGGGGCGGCGACGGCGTTGGGGCGCGACGCGGGGAGGTGACCGCGACGGCGCGGGGTGGCGCGCGGCGACGGAGTCGGGGCGACGTGGGGTGGCGACGTCGTCTGGGCGGCGCGGGACAGCGTCGGAGGCAGGGGCGATGACGGCGACGGCGAGGCGCAGAGGGGCAGCCTGGCGGCGTCGGGCGGGGAAGACGAACTGAATGGAAATTTTGACAAGTGCTAGTTATATAGCAAAAGCATTGGTCACGGTTCGTGGCACAAACCGTGACCAATGCCCCCCTTTAGTCCCGGTTGGTGCCACCAATCGGGACCAAAGGCCTCTTTTTAGCAGCCCAAAGGGCGGGAAGCGGCGGCCTTTGGTCCCGGTTGGTGGCACCAACCGGGACTAAAGGGGGGCATTGGTCCCCGTGGCCTTGCGCTGGCGCGGTGCAGTGGGAAGTTTAGTCCCACCTCGCTAGCTGAGAGAGCTCAGCACCTGTTTATAAGCTGCGTTGCGGCTCAGGTGCTGAGCTCCTCTCTAATATGCAGGCAGTACTTGCCTACCCTTGTCACTGCCTTGTTGGGCCTATTGGGCCTGCGGGCCTGCATCCTGGCCCATGAACAGATGGGTTTCTAGTCGTATGCAGGCTGTGTGGCCCAATAGGTGGCATTTTTATTTTTTCTAGTATTTATTTGTTTTTTGAATTATTTATTTTCTTTTGATTCTTGCTTTATTTTTTATTCTTTTTTGCTTTTAGTTTTAGAAAAATTATAAACTTTCCGTTAGTGCCATTAGTTTTCAAAATTGAATAGTTAAAATTTGAATTCTTTGAAATTTGTGTGAATCACAAGTTTGTGATTAACTTTACTATAAAAATAGTTTTTTTCCTATTTTTTGTTTTGTTTTTTGCATTATTTATTTTCTTTTGTTTTTTGCTTTATTTTTTAATTCTTTTTGCTTTTAGGTCAGAAAAATTATAAACTTTCTGTTAGTGCCATCAGTTTTAGAAAAAATTATAAACTTTCTGTTAGTGCCATTAGTTTTCAAATTTGAATAGTTAAAATTTGAATAATGGTATTATGAGGGTCGAACCATAAGACATTATAGCATTTCAAATGAACTCTGAAAAAGTTGAAAGTTGGCATGGTATCATAATTTCACCCACATAGCATGTGCATGTACAAAACGGACAATGGTATCATACTCGTCTGTTACAAAGTTGGCATGGTATCATTATAATAGTAGCGGGAGAAAGTCTTCACTTTTTCTTCGCTTGTGTCATTTGCTTATTGCGCCATAACCATGGATAATCTTCATCGTTTATCAGGATGCTTGGGTCAGCCTTGACATTGAAGGGAGGAATTTCATGAAACTTTTCATAATCTTCAGACATGTCTGTCTTGCCGTCCACTCCCAGGATGTCCCTTTTTCCTGAAAGAACTATGTGGCGCTTTGGCTCATCGTATGATGTATTCGCTTCCTTATCTTTTCTTTTTCTCGGTTTGGTAGACATGTCCTTCACATAGATAACCTGTGCCACATCATTGGCTAGGATAAACGGTTCGTCAGTGTACCCAAGATTTTTCAGATCCACTATTGTCATTCCGTATTGTGGGTCTACCTCTACCCCGCCGCCTGACAGATTGATCCATTTGCACTTAAACAAAGGGACCTTAAAATCAGCTCCGTAGTCAAGTTCCCATATGTCCACTATGTAACCATAATATGTGTCCTTTCCGCTCTCGGTTGCTGCATCAAAGCGGACACTGCTGTTTTGGTTGGTGCTCTTTTGATCTTGGGCGATCATGTAAAATGTATTCCCATTTATCTCGTATCCTTTGTAAGTCAATACAGTCAAAGATGGTCCCCTGGACAACAAGTACAACTCATCGCAAACAGTGTTGTCACCTCTGAGACGTGTTTCCAACCAACTGCTGAAAGTCCTGATGTGTTCACATGTAATCCAGTCATTGCACTGCTCCGGGTGTTTGGAGCGCAGACTGTTCTTGTGTTCATCGACATACGGGGTCACCAAGGTAGAGTTCTATAGAACTGTGTAGTGTGCTTGAGACCAAGAATATCCGTCCCTGCATATTATTGAGTCACTTCCAAGAGTGCCTTTTCCAGTCAGTCTCCCCTCATACCGTGATTTAGGGAGACCTATCTTCTTAAGGCCAGGAATGAAGTCAACACAAAACCCGATAACATCCTCTGTTTGATGGCCCATGGAGATGCGTCATGATATTGAAGAAGGATGGTGGGAACACCAGCTCGAAACTGACAAGACATTGCGCCACATCACTCCTTAGCCTTGGTACGATTTCTGGATCCATCACCTTATGAGATATTGCATTGAGGAATGCACATAACTTCACAATGGCTAATCGGATGTTTTCCGGTAGAAGCCCCCTCAATGCAACCGGAAGCAGTTGCGTCATAATCACGTGGCAGTCATGCGACTTTAGGTTCTGAAACTTTTTCTCTGGCATATTTATTATTCCCTTTATATTCGACGAGAAGCCAGTCGTGACCTTCATACTGAGCAGGCATTCTAAGAAGATTTATTTCTCTTCTTCCGTAAGAGGGTACCTGGCAGGACCTTTATACTGCTTCGGAGGCATGCCATCTTTTTCGTGCAAACGTTGCAGGTCCTCCCTTGCCTCAGGTGTATCTTTTGTCTTCCCATACACGCCCAAGAAGCCTAGCAGGTTCAAGCAAAGGTTCTTCGTCACGTGCATCACGTCGATTGAAGAGCGGACCTCTAGGTCTTTCCAGTAGGGTAGGTCCCAAAATATAGATTTCTTCTTCCACATGGGTGCGTGTCCCTCAGCGTCATTCGGAACAGCTAGTCCGCCGGGACCCTTTCCAAAGATTACGTGTAAATCATTGACCATAGCAAGTACGTGATCACCGGTACGCATGGCGGGCTTCTTCCGGTGATCTGCCTCGACTTGAAATGCTTGCCTTTCTTTCGACATTGATGGTTGGTCGGAAGAAATCGATGATGGCCCAGGTACACATTCTTCCTGCATTTGTCCAGGTATATACTTTCAGTGTCATCTAAAAAGTGCGTGCATGCGTGGTATCCTTTGTTTGTCTGTCCTGAAAGGTTACTGAGAGCGGGCCAATCGTTGATGGTCACGAACAGCAACGCCTTTAGGTTAAATTCCTCCTGTCTATGCTCATCCCACGTACGTACACCGTTTCCATTCCACAGCTGTAAAAGTTCTTCAACTAATGGCCTTAGGTACACATCAATGTCGTTGCCGGGTTGCTTAGGGCCTTGGACGAGAACTGGCATCATAATGAACTTCCGCTTCATGCACATCCAAGGAGGAAGGTTATACATACATAGAGTCACGGGCCAGGTGTTGTGATTGCTGCTCTGCTCCCCGAAAGGATTAATGCCATCCGCGCTTAAAGCAAGCCATACATTCCTTGGGTCCTTTACAAACTCATCCCAGTACTTTCTCTCGATTTTTCTCCACTGCGACCCGTCAGGGGTGCTTTCAACTTCCCATCTTTCTTTCGGTTCTCACTGTGCCATCGCATCAACTTGGCATGCTCTTCGTTTCTGAACAGACGTTTCAACCGTGGTATTATAGGAGCATACCACATCACCTTCGCAGGACCCCTCTTCCTGGGGGGCTCGCCGTCAACATCACCAGGGTCATCTCGTCTGATCTTATACCGCAATGCACCGCATACCGGGCATGCGTTCAGATCCTTGTATGCACCGCGGTAGAGGATGCAGTCATTAGGGCATGCATGTATCTTCTCCACCTCCAATCCTAGAGGGCATACGACCTTCTTTGTTGCGTATGTACTGTCGGGCAATTCGTTATCCTTTGGAAGCTTCTTCTTCAATATTTTCAGTAGCTTCTCAAATCCTTTGTCAGCCACAACATTCTTTGCCTTCCACTGCAGCAATTCCAGTACGGTACCGAGCTTTGTGTTGCCATCTTCGCAATATGGGTACAACCCTTTTTTGTGATCCTCTAACATGCGATCGAACTTCAGCTTCTCCTTTTGACTTTCACATTGCGTCCTTGCATCGACAATGACCCGGCGGAGATCATCATCATCGGGCACATCGTCTGGTTCCTCTTGATCTTCAGCAGCTTCACCTGTTGCAGCATCATTGGGCACATCATCTGGTTCCTCTTGATCTTCACCAGCTCCCCCCGTTGCAGCATCACCGTATTCAGGGGGCACATAGTTGTCATCATACTCTTCTTCTTCGTTGTCTTCCATCATAACCCCTATTTCTCCATGCCTCGTCCAAACATTATAGTGTGGCATGAAACCCTTGTAAAGCAGGTGGGAGTGAAGGATTTTCCGGTTAGAGTAAGACCTCGTATTCCCACATTCAGTGCATGGACAACACATAAAACCATTCTGCTTGTTTGCCTCAGCCGCATCGAGAAACTCATGCACGCCCTTAATGTACTCGCAGGTGTGTCTGTCACTGTACATCCATTGCCGGTTCATCTGCGTGCATTATATATAATTAAGTGTCCAAATTAATAGAAGTTCATCATCACATTAAAACCAAAGAGCATACATAGTTCTCATCTAACAACCTATAGCTCTCCAGAGCATCTAATTAATTAAACCATACATTGAAACTATGTAAAACATTTCAATGCGAAAACAAATGCGATCATAATCGCAACCAAGGTAACAATTGATCCAACAGCATAATGATACCAAGCCTCGGTATGAATGGCATATCTTCTAATCTTTCTAATCTTCAAGCGCATTGCATCCATCTTGATCTTGTGATCATCGACGACATCCGCAACATGCAACTCCAATATCATCTTCTCCTCCTCAATTTTTTTTTATTTTTTCCTTCAAAAAATTGTTTTCTTCTTCAACTAAATTTAACCTCTCGACAATAGGGTCGGTTGGCATTTCCGATTCACATACATCCTACATAAATAAAATCTATGTCACGTTGGTCGGCATAATTTTCATAAACAATAAATGAACCAGTAGTTATAAAGATAATATATATACCACATCCGAATCATAGACAGGACGAGGGCCGACGGGGGCGGATACCAAAACCATCACACTATATAAGTTGCAATAATAAAAGTAAGAAAATAATACAAGTATCTATATAAACATACAAGTAAGAATATTTTTCCTTTTAGAAAGAAGATAAGAACAAGAGGCTCACCACGGTGGTGCCGGCGATGAGCTCGGCGTGGGTGATCGACGACGGTGAAGACGGGGACGGGGCGTGACGTACCGCTAAACCTAGACAAATATTGTGGAAAATGGAGTTTGGAGGTCGAGCTTGGAGAGGAGAAAGCTTAAGTAGTGTGGCTCGGGCATTCCATCGAACACCTTGTGTGCATAGGAGGTGAGCTAGAGCACCACCATGCCCTCTCCCCCTCGGCCAGAAAAAAACAGAGTAGTGTGCTCTGCTCTTACGTGAGGGGGTATATATAGGCACCTCATTGGTCCCGGTTGGTGGCATGAACCGGGACTAAAGGGGAGCCTTTGGTCCCGGTTCAAGCCACCAACCGGGACCAATGGTGGTGGGCCAGGAGCGAGGCCCATTGGTCCCGGTCCGTCCCACCAACCGGGACCAAAAGGTCCAGATGAACCGGGACCAATGGCCCACGTGGCCCGGCCGGCCCCCTGGGCTCACGAACCGGGTCCAATGCCCCCATTGGTCCCGGTTCTGGACTGAACCGGGACTAATGGGCTGACCCAGCCTGGACCAAAGCCCTGTTTTCTACTAGTGTTGGGTGCTCTGTGGTGGAGACGGTGTTGTGTCAACGGGAACTAGGTGTCTATCTGCTGGGGTTGGGGTTAGAAGGGGTGTAGCTGGTTCTCTGTCCAACTAGGTAGGGTTACAATCTGCATGAGTGTGGGTTATGTGTGGTGGGGCTAGTTCTTGGGAAAGTACAACCGTGGTTCTTTCTGCATCGACAGGTAGCATGATCTTTTTTGAAGACCGTGTTTTTACTCCCACAAATACTGCCATCACTCCCTCCAATTGAAATGGCTGATAAACAAGAAAAGTAATTGAATGTATAGACATTGTAAGATAGACAGGTGCAATGGATAGTAGGGAAGAAAACAGGGCATGAAATAATTCACATTTATGTTGTCTAAGCAAACAGAATAGCAGGACATTATTTCACATATATGATGGCTAATTAAACAGGATAGCATGACACAATTTCACATGTATGATGGCTAACTAAACAAGATAGAATGACATACTTCAAAATATGATGACAATGTAAACAGGATGACATGATATAACTGTACGATGTGTCTATTAAAGTGGTTGGCATGCCATAAATCACAAACATGCCATCGATGGAAACATGATGGCATGATATAATTCACGGATAGAATGACATAATTTAAAATATGATGACTATGTAAACAGGATGAGATGATATAACTATATTATGTCTTTAGAAAATGGGTTGGCATGCCATAATTCAGATACATGCTGTCTATGTAAACATCATGGCATGACATAATTCAAATATATGATTTATATACTAAGGAAGTGAGCAGAGGGCAATCGCATATATGATGTGTCAACTAAGGAGATGGCATTCAATATTGTGTATATGATGTAAAAACTAAGCATTGCGATACAACATATGCATTATATGGGTAATATAACCCTGCCAAGTTTGAGCATACACCTTAGGGGGATAATAGGACTGGTCATCTACCTCTGAATCCTCCTCTGAAGAGCTATCTGTAACTAGCAAGATATCTGCTTTAGCAGGTAGCATTGTCTGCTCTGAAGACCTTGTTTTCAGTCCAGATTTCTCCATCACCAATTCAAATGGTTGATGCACAGGAAGAGAAGTTGAATATACAAACATTGTCGACAAAAGCAATGAGAAATACAAAAAAAAGGACAGCATGATATAATTCACATATATGACGCTTGCCTAAACAGCATGGCATTGCATAATTCATATACATAGTGCCTTGCAACAAGATAACATTGCATAATTCACATATATAATGTCTTGCAACAAGATGGACTGCATAATTCACATATATGGTAATTAGACACTAAACAGGTGGCATTCACACAAAGCATGTCTAAACTAAGCAAATGACATAGCAATGCAAGATACCATATGCACGATATGAGCAACATAACCCTGCCAAGTTAGGGCATGCACCTCGGGGGGGGGGGAACATGACTGGTCATCTTTCTCTGAATCCTCCTCTGAGGAGCTATCGGTAACCAGCAAGACATGCGCTTCGTCAGATAGCATTGTCTGCTCTGAATACCTTGTTTCCACTTTAGATTTTTCCATGACCGTGTTGAATGGCTGATGTCACAGGAAGAGTAATTGAATGTACTAAAATTGTTGACAAATTTAACACGTAATAAAAAAATGATGGCATGATATAATTCACATATAAGATGACTGGCTAACCAGGGTGGCATTGCAAAATTCACATATATGATGCCTGGCTAGACAAGATGGCATTGCATGATTCACATATACGATAAAGAAACTAAACAGATGGCATTGACACAAAGCATGTCTAAACTAAGCAGATGACATCTTTAATGTATACAGTAAGCAATGCAAGGCACCATATGCATGATATTACCAACATCAGCATGCCAAGTTAGAGCGAAGACCTCATGGGGTAAATTGGAGTGGTCTTCTCCTTCTGAATCCCCCTCGGAACAGTCATCTTCCTCTTGATTATGATCCGAAATGGGTGGAGGGGGGATGCCTTTGCACCCACCATGGAACGACGTCTGCATGAAATTTTATTGCCACGTAAGGCTCGTCTCTTTTGCTCTACATGATCAGTTCCATTGTGTACAATAACTGGCATGCATAGGAATAAAACATAGTGAGATTATGTAAGGAGTGCATGCACAAATCCAGAGTGAAGGTAGCAAACTGTGGATAGACCCAAAACCAATGACAGCAGGCGGATAATAGCTTTAGTTAAAAATACATATAATGGCTCCTTTAATGTTTGTTTGCACTCAACATGAAACTCATAGTAGAGACCGGAGAACTGATTGCTGCCCCAATATGTACCCCACAACCATTTAAAAACTCAAGTTTCAGCATTAGTTTGGACCTGACTCGGAGTCTAATAGGTGAACACGATGATAATGTAGCATGTCATCATATTAAGCGACGCATAACGTAAGCAGACACAGAAGAGTGCAACCTCTCTTGCGGACCCGTGTAGTCCTCAAGGTCATCTGCTCAGTTGATGATGGTAATGCAGTTGCCATGGCTGCCGGCGACGGGGAAGAAGATCTGAGGCGGTGAAAGATAGTCTGGAGAGCGGATCCCTGCTGTGGTGAACCCTTCCGTCGTTGGAGGAGCTGAGCTGGGGTGGAACACAGCGCCGCAGGAGCAAGACAAACCACACAAGGTTTTCTTTGACACATATCTGTAACAGAAGTAATTGAGTAAGGGCTTGTTGGAATTTGAGGATTCTAACAATGCAGGGATAGGAAATAGACAGGAATAGTATAGGAATGCGCGTGCAAAACAGAGAATTTAAAAACACAGGATTTCTGCCAATCTGGGTGTTTGATTCACAACAATCAGAAGATCACAGGATGCAAAAAAGCATGGTGAGATTAAGTCAAACCACAAGAAAATGTACGGTTATAATGCTATTGTGCTACTATCTCTTAGTCTTGTGCTTGATGAATAGGAATATGAAAAGGAATAGAAGTGGAAATTAGAATTCCTACGGTTTTTCTTTCAAGGAGATACTAAAGGAACAAATCCTACAGTTTTCCTTTGCTCCATTCCTTTGCACCAAATTCATGAAAAGTAGTACCATAGGAAACTTTCCAATTCTGATGTTTTTCATTCACTTTTCCTTTCAAGCACTGGCGATTATAGTAGGCAGGCTTGAGCAAGGAAAATCCTACACTAAAAAATGTTTTTGTGCTACTTCAATTACTTTGGACCCAGGCCACTGCCATACTAGCTCAACTCCCAGGCCCATCGACAAATGCACAGCTCAAACGCGCAGAGATAAATAATGATGGCGTTCAAGAGAGTCCATCATGGATAGCTAAGTTGCCTGGTACCTCACTGCTTGTCATTTAGTAGGATAAAATAATCGTATTTTCCGTTACTACGAGTGCTCAGTGGACAATATATATAACATGTAGAGTAAAAAAGAGATGCAACAAGTGTACAACCTCTCTGGCGAAGCCATGTCGATCTCAACGTGATTGGGTTGGCTGGTGAGGATGCTCCTACTGACTTGGCTGTCGGGGGAGGGGAAGAAGATCTTAGGCGTCTGGAGATGGAGCCCGAGGTACTGCTCCACTGTGATGGAGGGTTTCATCGTTGGAGCAGCTCCGGTGACTTGTACGACGCCGAGGCTGAAGCAGGACAAGAGAGACAACGAACAACATTAACCTGAGTGGAATTCTAATAGCATCTCCAATACATGACGTAGAATACATAACCACAAAGTGCTAGATGTAAAATACATCAGCCGCTCATCTCTGAACTTTAACTGTCGAAACTGAACATAATTGTCGAAACTGAATTTTGCTGTCGAAACTGAATTTTGCTGTCGAAACTAAACACACTAGCAAGGTGAGGCTACATGTCGGTCGACTGACTTTTTCATCTCTGGTCAGTTGATTTTGCAGCCGTTGGATATGAAATCAAGGGCCTGCGGTTCATCTTCAACCTCCACCGCCCTGAGCCGCCAGCCACCACCGGCCAAACAGTAGCCCCCCGCTGCCCGCGGCCGGCGGTGCACTGCCCCGCCCGCCCCGAAAACAGTCCCCACCACCGGTCTTCCGCCTCCCCGGCCATCCCTCTAGGCCCCCCCTGCCGAGCTTTTTCTCCAGCGATCCCCAATCCACCGCCACGCCAACGCCCTGCCACCGCCGGCGACCACCGCCCCCATCCTGAAGCCTGAGATAGATAGTGGGGTACCTCTCCGGCGAGCCCCCCTCCCCGCTGCGGCTGGTTCTTCCTTCACCCCGGCGATCCCCCCCCTGAAAATCGACTGACCCAAAAGTCGATTCAGTCGACTGAATTGTAGCTAAATCGGAGCAGCATCGCAAGCAAGAGCAAGAGCGAGAGCAGCAGCACGAGCAAGAGCAATAGCAAGAGCAGACTAGGTAGGGGACCAAGAGCAAGAGCAGAGCAGCAGCGCAAGCGAGAGCTAAAGCAGCAGCCGCTCCTACTGATGTGGACGTCGTCGCCGAGGGAGCGACGCCGTGGAGGAAGTTGCCGGCGACGCCGCCGTGGATGGATCCGCATTGTGTCGGCTCGGGACCGAGCGCCGGCAGCACTATGAGATCGAATCTAGAAGAAAATGCGGCTATTAGTGTACAACCTCTTTGGTGGCGCCGATTTGGCCGCAGCTTCATCCGAGGAAACGGTGATGATGATGCTCTTCCGGTGGTGCAGGTGAAGACGGTGGTGTGGGAATGGAGGTGGCACGAAAGACGAGGGGATCGTCGGGGTAGCTCCTTGGAGGTGGAGGATGGGGTGGCTGAACTGGCGGGATGATGAGATCCATGACGGATCCTCATCCGGTACGATGGATGAGGGACATCGAGTTGTTGCTGTGGACGATGTCGTCGCGGAAGAGGCTCCGGCTGGGTGGCGGACGGAGCATGGTGTGGGGTTTTGTCGCGGGTTTTCACGGCCTCGGTGTACGAATGGGTGGGTGGATAGGATGGCAGTGGGGAACCATGGCTTAGAGACGCGCTTGTCCGAAATGTGGGGTAAGTTACGAAAGTACCCCCACCGATTTGAGGCGGTTCTTTCGGTTCAGGGGTACCACGGGCATTTCGTGTGTCGGGATTTCACAGGAGGTGGGAGTTTTCGTGCGCATTGTAATTACGGAATAGCAACGCGCGGGTTGAGATGGAGGGAGTTGTCGGAGCACAACGAGACAAAGATATATCTTAAATATTTCGGGCTAACAAGGTGCGGGTTGAAGAGGCGGGAGTTTCACATCATGATGGACAGAGACGCTAGCTTGAATTTTCGGCATAACAAGGCGCGGCTTGAAATTTCGGAAGAACAAGCTTAACGTGTACCCAAAAAAAGACAATTTGCACCTCAACACGCACAACACACACACAAACACCATTTAGACTAGAGTAAGGTACGCGTGCATTGCACGCATGAGATTTGGCAACCAAATTATGAATAAATACCACATTATAGCATGCAAGCTTTGAGTCATATATGCATGATGTAGATGTTCGTTTAATTCTTATAGTTCATTTCATTCAAAATCATCTAGTTTTTATAAGAAAGCTAATCTATTTTAAGATTCATGGAATTGTGCATCGTAAGACATAAAGTAAAAACAAATAATGGCAAATCATGTAGAAAAACATTTGGGCAATTCTGATACGGAAGATTCTAGAACAAATAAGAAGTGCTTGTGTTTTGATGTTTGTGCATTATGCTTAAGTTCAACCATGGAGTCTTCTAGATTATACATGTGGCGAAATCTGGTGGAATCTAGATGATATCCAACGGCCAGTAGTGCTCAAATTTGCCATCTTTGGACCATCGGATTCGCCTCATCCAATGACCATCTTTCAAAGTTAAAGTTACCCGCACACAATATAAAAAAATATAAAAAATAATATATATATATAGGGGTATAGATATAGATATGTGATGTGAAAGCCGCCCATCATCTCCAATTAGAATAGTGTGTCCATGCACGGATGCGACGTGGCCAAATGATGTCTGCCATCGGTATCTCAAATTCAAATCAGTCTGACCTTGTTCAATGTTTATACATTACAACATGCTCGTTTCCAAACCACACCGCACAGATCTCCGTTATATTCATTCATGCATGGGTTTCAAACATCAGGATCTCTTATTCAAATATTTGAATTCAACTTTACATTGATTATGACCTCACCTATTCTTTTACACCCATACATTAGTCTTCTCTTTATAATTGTACCACTAACTTTCTCTCGTGCATGCATGCACACACACTACCAGTCGGCATTATCCATCGCACGCATGCAATCTTTTTCTTCAGGTCGGTCTCCCATGAAGGCACACACCCACACACAACCCCCTCTCCATCATATCGGGCATTCTTTATCTGTCACGCGTGCATGCGCAACGATCAATGTTCCTCTATGTATGTGTGTATATAGCTAGGTCTTTCATAGTTTTCCACACAAACCGATCAATCGATATATCCAATGAGGTCTCACCCTCTTTCCCACGTCCACATCGATCAATCTATACCTCTCTATATAGGATTAACATATATAGCTAATACACCCACATTAATTATATATCCAATGTCCCCCTCTCATCATCCATGCCTCCCGCTTCATCTCTCAGACGCGTGCACAATGGCGAAGACAGGGGCAGTAAGGGCCCTGCCCCCTCCCCCCTAACATCACTACATATGGAGGCTAATATGAATGTGATCATTAGACAATTGCTGCTAAAAATGGTTTAAGTTCATGAATTGACCCTCCTTGTAAAGGATTAGCAATGCTTGGCCCCTAGCTCATTTATTTTTCATGGCTCCGCCACTGCGCGCAACAGCGCACGTGTTCGCCCCATCTCTCTAAATATCGATCTCGCACTTGTCCATTCCTTCATAGTCTCCCTCCACTTGACCCCTCGCACCATCTTCTAGCCCCCACCGGATTTTGCCACATGTACAATCTAGCAGACTCCATGGTTGAACTTAAGCATAATGCACAAACCTCAAAACAATAGTGGTTCTCTTTTGTTCTAGAATCGTCCGTATCATAACTGCCCAAACTTTTTTTCTAGTTGAATTTCCATTATTTGTTTTTACTTTATGCTTTACAACGCACAATTCCATGAATCATAAAATAGATTAAGGGCTTCTTTGATTCAAAGGATGCTCAAAGGAATTTTGGAGGATTCTAATCATTAGGAATTTTTCCTATCTTGGTTGTTTGATTCGTAGGATTGTAAACCATAGGAATTTTTCCATATGATTCATTTGCACTATATTTCATAGGAAACATCCCATCCACTCAAACCTCTTTGAAAGAATTCTGCATTTTTTCTATGCACAATCAAAGACTCGTACAATCCTGTAGGATTCAAGAGACATTCCACTATAATCCCATGTTTTTCCTATTCCCGCGTTCTTAGCTTTTTTTATAAAAACTAATTGATTTTGAATGAGATGAACTATAAGAATTAAACGAAGGGCTTCATCAGGTATATATGACTCAGAGCTTACATGCTATAGTGTGGTACTTATTCATAATTTGGTTGCAAAATCTGATGCGTGCAATGCACGTGTACCTTACTAGTACTTCGAGTATGTGCAAAACACGTAAATTAGAATACCAATGGCACGCTACACAGTGTCTCTCTTACAATTCATGAAGCCACGTGGCACATGTGGAGGCGTTGTCGTGACCTCCTTGCATGGATTGATCACAGTGACGTGCTTCTGGTTCCAGAAGAATGTACTCGTCCTCCCTGAGCCATACTGGCGGTACATGCACGAAGCGAAGATATGCACGCACGCCTCGCACGCACTCATTCCCTCACACGCACACGCGGGTACACAGGCGGACGCAATTTTGTACCAAGATCCACCCCATGTGATAATTTGACGCGTGTAAAGTCATTCACTTCATTGATGGTCAATTAATATAGCGCATGCAAATTGAGTGGACGTGAGGGCGGAAGGAAGACATTATTACTCCACTGCGCGCATGCGAGTAGTTAAATTGTGGGTTGCTAGTTGTACTTCCATTGGTCTCCTTCATATTTTGTGCTAATTTTTGACAGTAACATAATATTTATGCATTTGAGCTGTGTAGTACTTGAAATTTATGTTCCGCTAAACTCATCGGGAGCCGTTTCGGGCCTCGAAACCAAAACCATCAATTAATCTTTACCTTGTTCCCATCACATTCGAAAGCCTGCTCACACCTACTAGTACGTACCAAACCTGAACATGTTCCCACTATGCAGGTATTAGTACTAGTGCTAGTACTTAGGTTATAAAAAGGGGAACTACCTAACCAAAAATTACTCTACCTTTCATCCTCATAAGTGCTTCTTCTTCGTCCATCGTTGCCATGGCCGGTGAGGAGAGCTCTAGGTCGGGAACTACTCGTAACAAGGGAGCGACAACCAAGGCTGCGGAAAAAAAGAGAGGGCTCGCCGCCACGCAGAGACGTCGAAAGATCTCTCACGGGAAGGAAATGGCTCCCAGGAGCGCCCTAGCCGCGGAGGCGAACATGCCGAGCCGGCGGAGCTGGAGTCGTTATCCCTCAACGGCATGCCCGATCAGCTCAATAAGCACCTCAATAAGCAGAAGGAGTTCATCCAAGGCTTGATGATGTTGTTGAAGGAGAGCCTCGACGACATGCCCGCTGAGCTCAATCAGTAGGGGGAGTTGACCGCCGGCTTGGTGATGCTGCTGAAGAAGAGCATTGCCTTGGACAAGAAGGCGACCGGTGAAATCCTGCGACTTCAGGAGGACAAGGCGAAGCTCTGCCACGAGATCGACCTATTGAAGGAGAACAACACCGGCTGGAAGAAGCTGCATGAGAATAGTAGTTCCTCGATGAAGATGCTGCAGGCCCTTGTCATGGAACAGAAGGAGGAGTTGGCGAAGCTCTGCATCGAGCACCGGCTGCTATCAAGGTACGTAATGCGGCCGTGGAACAGATGATGAAGGCTCGCGTCGAGAAATCCCGCTTCATGGACAGAATGAAGAAGATGGCGGAGGAGACGCGCAAGGAGATGGAGGTCGTGGAGGAGATGAAGAAGCAGTTATGACTCCGCGGTGAATTAGATCATTTGGGGTGATAATCTTCCTTCTTCTTTTGCTCCTGTGTTTCATCTTTTGCTTCGGGTGTTTCGCCGCGCGTTTCACGTTCTCTGCGAGGCATGAATAGAACAATGGTTTTTTTGAGGGAATGAATAGAACAATGCTAACAATGAGATGACTAGTAAATTATATCATTTTTTATCGCCATATGGCACTGGGCTGCCGTGTTTCGTGCTCCTCCGTCGCAGTACTACTCCAGTGGAAAACTTGAGTATACCGCACGGTTCTTTGCTCCTCCTCGATCAGGTCGTCGGCGCATTTATACGAGCAGTCAAATCACAAGGCCCCGCCTTCCAGCAGTAATGAGCCGTCAAATCACAAAGGCCCTCGCCTCTCGTGAAACCGACCAAGCTAGACTGCCCGTCCCTCTAGCCTTTTAAAAAAATTATACTATTGTACAGCAGTAGTATCGATAGATTGCGCCATGGAGCAAAACTTGAATTTAAAAAAAGGTGGTACATATAGAGAGCGCTCGTCGCCAAATTATGCATATAGTACTATTAAAAAGGCTAGTCACAATAATGGTGTCCCGCACAACCCACCCCTCAAATAAAACTAAGAGGGTGCTTGGATACGTTTTAGTCCCGTGACTAAAAGTAGTGGGACTAAAACATGCTAGCCTCACCCATGCTTGGATCCAAATACTAAAAAGGCTAAAATCAAGTTAATGAGCTTTTATTATCCTCCAAACCCTCCAATACAGAACTCGCCTATGTTAAAGGAGAGGAGTTAAATGAGTAGAGAGAGGACTATTCCACATTTTAGTAGGGGTCCCCTGACTAAAAAAATTTAGTCTCAAGACTAGTTTTAGCCCCGCTTTAGTCAGGGGTGCTTGGAACTTTAGCCTCTTAAAGAGACTATTTTTAGTCAGACTAAAAGAAGTCCCTTGGATCCAAGCATCCTCTCCTGGAATTCTTTGACAAAACTAAGCACCCTGAAATTCTTTGACAACTAAACTGCTGGCTATATGATGTTGGCCATATATATTGTTCGTATATAATGTGAAGAAACGAGTAGTAGTACTATACCAACTAAATGATGAAATGTAAGAAATACTAGCATGTACGTACTGAAGAGTTAAAGTAATGAGAAGAAACATAACATAGTTCTGCGGGGGGCTCAGCACACCACACCCCTCAAATTAAATTAAGCACACCTGAAATTAAACTTTGCAACTATTCCGGTAGACACTGCATTAGAACCACCATGAGCAACGACACTGCCACCATACTCGGAGTCCTCGTCCACGTCCTCGACTTCGTCCTTGTCCCTCTTCCTCTTGGCCGATACTTCTTTGCTTGAACCGCACACTTGGCTGTTGCTCTTCATCCAACCCTTATAGATATTGAAGCAAAGGTAGCCATCCATTGCAGCGTAGTGGATGTGGTCTATATCTAGTACATTCCGCTGCCATGCATGACGATGAAACGTGTATGGAGGTTTCTACAGTTTACCGTACGAAGGATGAACCATGGCTCCTGGCAGGGTCAGCATTGAAGGCTGACGAGAGGACACCAGCCGATTCTTCTGGAGGTCGAAGGGGTTGCCTACAATGAGACCTATCCGACGCAGGACATCCCTGTCGTTCTTAAAGTCTACAGTAATGAATTTCACTGTTTTGTCCTTGAGGAAGTTCCTAAAATCCTGGCACTCAATGTCGGCATGGCATATGTGGTAGACCAAGCAAACATTATGTACGCAAACCTGGATCATGGCGGGCTTCTTCCTCTCTTCGTCCTTTAGATCCTTCTCTGGTCCCAGGACTATGGTGTACTCAACATCTAGCCTAGCGACCCACTCCTCATCTGAGTTTTCGAACATGCTTCTGAAGCGAGAAAGGCATCCTCTCACCGTCGCGGAAGAACGGGTGTAGATGGCGTCGAACTCATCGCCGGTGATGGTTCTAACCTTGTACTCACCGCCGATCGTGGAGATTTGGGACGCCATGGATTTGGGAGGAGGGTTAGGATTAGTGGAACTGCCGTAATGTGAATGGACGGGACGACTAGGAGCGAACCGCCGTAGTATTGAAGGACGTGCGGGGACAAGTAGGAGCAAACTGCCAGCGTGCGAACAACAGGGTAGTGGCTTTCCATTCTCCCATGATACGGGCTTCCGAGAGCCCTTGGATCTGAGATCAAACGGTTGCAGGGTGTGATTCTAGACCTATGGGTGAATATCCTATCTTGGAGGGTTATTCTGCAAATTTTCAGCAACTTAGCATGCGACCGTTTGATCTCAGATCCAAGGGCCGCCAGCAGCCCATATCATGGTCGTGCCTACCACGACCGCCGCGTCACTCGCGCGGTCGCGCCCTTGGAGAATTAACACGGTGCGTTAGGCTATCTGATGTTGGCATGTCATACATAGTCATCACTTAGTCACTCATACTACAACAAGGTTGGCTATAAGTGTTGGGGAACGTAGTAATTTCAAAAATTTCCTACGCACATGGAAGATCATGGTGATGCATAGCAACGAGAGGGGAGAGTGTTGTCTACGTACCCTCGTAGACCAAAAGCGGAAGCGTTAGCACAACGCGGTTGATGTAGTTGTACGTCTTCACGGCCCGACCGATCAAGCACCGAAACTACGGCACCTCCGAGTTCTAGCACACGTTCAGCTCGATGACGATCCCCGGACTCCGATCCAGCAAAGTGTCAGGAAAGAGTTCCGTCAGCACGACGGCGTGGTGACGATCTTGATGTTCTACCATCGCAGGGCTTCGCCTAAGCACCGCTACAATATTATCAAGGATTATGGTGGAAGAGGGCACCGCACACGGCTAAGAGAACGACCACGAAGATCAACTTGTGTGTCTATGGGGTGCCCCCTGCCCCCGTATATAAAGGAGTGGAGGAGGGGAGGGCCAGCCCTCTCTATGGCGCGCCCTAGGGGAGTCCTACTCCCACAGGGAGTAGGATTCCCCCTTTCCTAGTCCAACTAGGAGTCCTTCCAAGTAGTAGGAGTAGGAGACAAAGAAGGGGAAGAGGGAAGAGAAGGAAGGAGGGGGCGCCGCCCCTCCCCCTAATCCAATTCGGACTAGTCAATGGGGGGGCGCGGCCTGCCTTTCCCTCTCCCCTAAAGCCCAATAAGGCCCATATACTTCTTCTCCCGTATTCCCGTAACTCCCTGGTACTCCGAAAAATACCCGAACCACTTGGAACCTTTCCGATGTCCGAATATAGTCGTCCAATATATCGATCTTTACGTCTCGACCATTTCGAGACTCCTCATGATGTCCCCGATCTCATCCGGGACTCCGAACTCCTTCGGTACATCAAAACTCATAAACTCATAACATAACTGTCATCAAAACCTTAAGCGTGCGGACCCTACGGGTTCGAGAACAATGTAGACATGACCGAGACACGTCTCCAGTCAATAACCAATAGCGGAACCTGGATGCTCATATTGGCTCCCACATATTCTACGAAGATCTTTATCGGTCAGACCGCATAGCAACATACGTTGTTCCCTTTGTCATCGGTATGTTACTTGCCCGAGATTCGATCGTCAGTATCTCAATACCTAGTTCAATCTCGTTACCGGCAAGTCTCTTTACTCGTTCCGTAATACATCATCTCGCAACTTACTCATTAGTTGCAATGATTGCAAGGCTTAAGTGATGTGCATTACCGAGAGGGCCCAGAGATACCTCTCCGACAATCGGGGTGACAAATCCTAATCTCGAAATACGCCAACCCAACATGTACCTTTGGAGACACCTGTAGAGCTCCTTTATAATCACCCAGTTACGTTGTGACGTTTGGTAGCACACAAAGTGTTCCTCCGGCAAACGGGAGTTGCATAATCTCATAGTCATAGGAACATGTATAAGTCATGAAGAAAGCAATAGCAACATACTAAATGATCGGGTGCTAAGCTAATGGAATGGGTCAAGTCAATCACATCATTCTCCTAATGATGTGATCGTGTTAATCAAATAACAACTCTTTGTCTATGGTTAGGAAACATAACCATCTTTGATTCATGAGCTAGTCAAGTAGAGGCATACTAGTGACGTTTAGTTTGTCTATGTATTCACACAAGTATTATGTTTCCGGTTAATACAATTCTAGCATGAATAATAAACATTTATCATGAAATAAGGAAATAAATAATAACTTTATTATTGCCTCTAGGGCACATTTCCTTCAGTCTCCCACTTGCACTAGAGTCAATAATCTAGTTCACATCGCCATGTGATCTAATATCAATAGTTCACATCTTTATGTGGTTAACACCCATAGTTCACATCGATATGTGACCAACACCCAAATGGTTTACTAGAGTCAGTAATCTAGTTCACATCGCTATGTGATTAACACCCAAAGAGTACGAAGGTGTGATCATGTTTTGCTTGTGAGATAATTTTAGTCAACGGGTCTGCCACATTCAGATCCGTAAGTATTTTGCAAATTTCTATGTCAACAATGCTCTGCACGGAGCTACTCTAGCTAATTGCTCCCACTTTCAATATGTATCCAGATTGAGATTTAGAGTCATCCGGATCAGTGTCAAAATTTGCATCGACGTAACCCTTTACGACGAACCTTTTTGTCACCTCCATAATCGAGAAACATATCCTTATTCCACTAAGGATAATTTTGACTACTGTCCAGTGATCTACTCTTAGATCACTATTGTACCCCTTGCCAAAAATAGTGTAGGGTATACAATAGGTCTGGTACACAGCATGGCATACTTTATAGAACCTATGGCCAAGGCATAGGGAATGAGTTTCATTTTCTTTCTATCTTCTGCCGTGGTCGGGCTTTGAGTCTTACTCAGTTTCACACCTTGTAACACAGGCAAGAACTCTTTCTTTGACTGTTCCGTTTTGAACTACTTCAAAATGTTGTCAAGGTATGTACTCATTGAAAAACTTATCAAGCGACTTGATCTATCTCTATAGATCTTGATGCTAAATATGTAAGCAGCTTCACCGAGGTCTTTCTTTGAAAAACTCCTTTCAAACACTCCTTTATGCTTTGCAGAATAATTCTACGTTATCTCCGATCAACAATATGTCATTCAGATATACTTATCAGAAATGATGTAGTGCTCCCACTCACTTTCTTGTAAATACAGGCTTCACCGCAAGTCTGTATAAAACTATATGCTTTGATCAACTTATCAAAGCGTATATTCCAACTCCGAGATGCTTGCACCAGTCCATAGATGGATCGCTGGAGCTTGCATATTTTGTTAGTACCTTTAGGATTGACAAAACCTTCTGGTTGCATCATATACAACTCTTCTTTAATAAACCCATTAAAGAATGCAGTTTTATTTATCCATTTGCTAGATTTCATAAAATGCGGCAATTGCTAACATGATTCAGACAGACTTAAGCATAGATACGAGTGAGAAACTCTCATCATAGTCAACACCTTGAACTTGTCGAAAACCTTTTTGCGACAATTCTAGCTTTGTAGATAGTGACACTACTATCAGCGTCCGTCTTCCTCTTGAAGATCCCTTTATTCTTAATGGCTTTCCGATCATCGAGCAAGTCCACCAAAGTCCACACTTTGTTCTCATACATGGATCCCATCTCAGATTTCATGGCCTCAAGCCATTTCGCGGAATCTGGGCTCATCATCGCTTCCTCATAGTTCGTAGGTTCGTCATCGTCAAGTGACATGACCTCCAGAACAAGATTACCATATCACTCTGGTGCGGATCTCACTCTGGTTTACCTACAAGGTTCGGTAGTAACTTGATCTGAAGTTACATGATCATCATCATTAGCTTCCTCACTAATTGGTGTAGTAGTCACAGGAACAGATTTCTGTGATGAACTATTTTCCAATAAGGGAGCAGGTATAGTTACCTCATCAAGTTCTACTTTCCTCCCACTCACTTCTTTCGAGAGAAACTCCTTCTCTAGAAAGGATCCATTCTTGGCAATGAATGTCTTGCCTTCAGATCTGTGATAGAAGGTGTACCCAATTGTCTCCTTTGGGTATCCTATGAAGACACATTTCTCCGATTTGGGTTTGAGCTTATCAGGATGAAACTTTTTCACATAAGCATCACAACCCCAAACTTTAAGAAACGACAACTTTGGTTTCTTCCCAAACCACAGTTCATATGGTGTCGTCTCAACGGATTTAGATGGTGCCCTTTTGACGTGAGCAGTTGTCTCTAATGCATAACCCCAAAACGATAGTGGTAAATCGGTAAGAGACATCATAGATTGTACTATATTCAATAAAGTACTGTTATGACATTCGGACACACCATTATGTTGTGTTGTTCCAGGTGGCACGAATTTGTGAAACTATTTCACATTGTTTTAATTGAAGACCAAACTCGTAACTCAAATATTCGTCTCCGCGATCAGATCATGGAAACCTATTTTCTTGTCACGATGATTTTCCACTTCACTCTGAAATTCTTTGAACTGTTCAAATGTTTCAGACTTATGTTTCATCAAGTAGATATACCCATATCTGCTAATATCATCTGTGAAGGTCAGAAAATAATGATACTTGTCGCGAGCCTTAATATTCATCAGACTACATACATCAATATGTATGGTTTCCAACAAATCTGTTGCTTGCTCCATTGTTCCGGAGAACATAGTCATAGTCATCTTGCCCATGAGGCATGGTTCGCAAGCACCAAGCGATTCATAATCAATTGATTCCAAAATCCCATCAGCATGGAGTTTCTTCATGCGCTTTACACCAATATGACCTAAACGGCAGTGCCACAAATAAGTTGCACTATCATTATTAACTTTGCATCTTTTGGTTTCAATATTATGAATATGTGTATCACTACGATCGAGATCCAACGAACCATTTTCATTGGGTGTGTACCAATATAAGGTTTTATTCATGTAAACAGAACAACAATTTGTTCTCTTATTTAAATGAATAACCGTATTGCAATAAACATGATCAAATCATATTCATGCTCAACGCAAACACCAAATAACACTTATTTAGGTTCAACACTAATCCCAAAAGTATAGGGAGTGTGTGATGATGATCATATCAATCTTGGAACCACTTCCAACACACATCGTCACTTCACCCTTAACTAGTCTATGTTCATTCTGCAACTCACGTTTCGAGTTACTACTCTTAGCAACTGAACCAGTATCAAATACCGAGGGGTTGCTACGAACACTAGTAAAATACACATCAATAATCTGTATATTGAATATACCTTTGTTCACTTTGCCATCCTTCTTATCCGCCAAATACTTGGGGCAGTTCCGCTTCCAGTGACCAGTCCCTTTGCAGTAGAAGCACTTAGTCTCAGCCTTAGGACCAGACTTGGGCTTCTTCACTTGAGCAGCAACTTGCTTGCCGTTCTTCTTGAAGTTCCCCTTCTTCCCTTTGCCCTTTTCTTGAAACTAGTGGTCTTGTCTACCATCAACACTTGATGTTTTTCTCGATTTCTACCTTCATCAATTTCAGCATTACGAAGAGCTTGGGAATCGTTTCCGTTATCCCTTGCATATCATAGTTCATCACGAAGTTCTACTAACTTGGTGATGGTGACTAGAGAATTCTCCCAATCACTATTTTATCTGGAAGGTTAACTCCCACTTGATTCAAGCAATTGTAGTACCCAGACAATCTGAGCACATGCTCACTAGTTGAGCGATTCTCCTCCATCTTTTAGCTATAGAACTTGTTGGAGACTTCATATCTCTCAACTCGGGTATTTGCTTGAAATATTAACTTCAACTCCTGGAACATCTCATATGGTCCATGACGTTCAAAACATCTTTGAAGTCCCGATTCTAAGTCGTTAAGCATGGTGCACTAAACTATCAAGTAGTCATCATATTTAGCTAGCCAAACGTTCATAACGTCTGCATCTGCTCCTGCAATAGGTCTGTCATCAAGGACATAATTCTTCTGTGCAGCAATGAGGATAAACCTCAGATCACGGATCCAATCCACATCATTGCTACTAACATCTTTCAACACAATTTTCTCTAGGAACATATCAAAATAAAAACAGGGAAGCAACAACGCGAGCTATTGATCTACAACATGATTTGCAAAATACTACCAGGACTAAGTTCATGGTAAATTTAAGTTCAATTAATCATATTACTTAAGAACTCCCACTTAGATAGACACCCTCTAATCCTCTAAGTGATCACGTGATCCAAATCAACTAAACCATGTCCGATCATCACGTGAGATGGAGTAGTTTCATTGGTGAATATCACTATGTTGATCATATCTACTATATAATTCACGCTCGACCTTTCGGTCTCCGTGTTCCGAGGCCATATATGTATATGCTTGGCTCGTCAAGTATAACCTGAGTATTCCGCGTGTGCAACTGTTTTGCACCCGTTGTATTTGAACGTAGAGCCTATCACACCCGATCATCACGTGGTGTCTCAGCACGAAGAACTTTCGCAACAGTGCATACTCAGGGAGAACACTTCTTGATAATTAGTGAGAGATCATCTTAAAATGCTATCGTCAAACTAAGCAAAATACAATGTATAAAAGATAAACATCATATGCAATCAAAATATGTGACATGATATGGCCATCATCATCTTGCGCCTTTGATTTCCATCTCCAAAGTACTGTCATGATCTCTATCATCACCGGCATGACACCATGATCTCAATCATCTTGATCTATATCAATGTGTCGTCACATGGTTGTCTCGCCAACAATTGCTCTTGCAACTATTGCTATCGCGTAGCGATAAAGTAAAGCAATTATTGGGCACTTGCATCTTATGTAATAGAGAGACAACCATAAGGATTTTGCCAGTTGCCGATAACTTCAACAAAACATGATCATCTCATACAACAACTTATATCTCATCACGTCTTGACCATATCACATCACAACATGCCCTGCAAAAACAACTTAGACGTCCTCTACTTTGTTTGTTGCAAGTTTTACGTGGCTGCTACGGGCTTAGCAAGAACCGTTCTTACTTACGCATCAAAACCACAACGATAGTTTTTCAAGTTGGTGCTGTTTTAACCTTCGCAAGGACCGGGCGTAGCCACACTCGGTTCAACTAAAGTTGGAGAAACTGACACCCGCCAGCCACCTGTGTGCAAAGCACGTCAGTACAACCAGTCTCGCGTAAGCGTACGCGTAATGTCGGTCCGGGCCGCTTCATACAACAATGCCGCCGAACCAAAGTATGACATGCTGGTAAGCAGTATGACTTATATCGCCCACAACTCATTTGTGTTCTACTCATGCATATAACATCAACACATAAACCTGGCTCTGATACCACTGTTGGGGAACGTAGTAATTTCAAAAATTTCCTACGCACACGCAGGATCATGGTGATGCATAGCAACGAGAGGGGAGAGTGTTGTCTACGTACCCTCGTAGACCGAAAGCGGAAGCGTTAGCACAACGCGGTTGATGTAGTTGTACGTCTTCACGGCCCGACCGATCAAGCACTGAAACTACGGCACCTCCGAGTTCTAGCACACGTTCAGCTCGATGACGATCCCCGGACTCCGATCCAGCAAAGTGTCGGGGAAGAGTTCCGTCAGCACGACGGCGTGGTGACGATCTTGATATTCTACCATCGCAGGGCTTCGCCTAAGCACCGCTACAATATTATCAAGGATTATGGTGGAAGAGGGCACCGCACACGTCTAAGAGAACGATCACGAAGATCAACTTGTGTGTCTATGGGGTGCCCCCTGCCCCCGTATATAAAGGAGTGGAGGAGGGGAGGGCCAGCCCTCTCTATGGCGCGCCCTAGGGGAGTCCTACTCCCACAGGGAGTAGGATTCCCCCTTTCCTAGTCCAACTAGGAGTCCTTCCAAGTAGTAGGAGTAGGAGACAAAGAAGGGGAAGAGGGAAGAGAAGGAAGGAGGGGGCGCCGCCCCTCCCCCTAATCCAATTCGGACTAGTCAATGGGGGGGGCGCGGCCTGCCTTTCCCTCTCCCCTAAAGCCCAATAAGGCCCATATGCTTCTTATCCCGTATTCCCGTAACTCCCTGGTACTCCGAAAAATACCCGAACCACTCGGAACCTTTCCGATGTCCGAATATAGTCGTCCAATATATCGATCTTTACGTCTCGACCATTTTGAGACTCCTCGTGATGTCCCCGATCTAATCCGGGACTCCGAACTCCTTCGGTACATCAAAACTCATAAACTCATAACATAATTGTCATCGAAACCTTAAGCGTGCGGACCCTACGGGTTCGAGAACAATGTAGACATGACCGAGACACGTCTCCAGTCAATAACCAATAGCGGAACCTGGATGCTCATATTGGCTCCCACATATTCTGTGAAGATCTTTATCGGTCAGACCGCATAGCAACATACGTTGTTCCCTTTGTCATCGGTATGTTACTTGCCCGAGATTCGATCGTCAGTATCTCAATACCTAGTTCAATCTCGTTACCGGCAAGTCTCTTTACTCGTTCCGTAATACATCATCCCGCAACTAACTCATTAGTTGCAATGCTTGCAAGGCTTAAGTGATGTGTATTACCGAGTGGGCCCAGAGAATACCTCTCCGACAATCGGGGTGACAAATCCTAATCTCGAAATACGCCAACCCAACATGTACCTTTGGAGACACCTGTAGAGCTCCTTTATAATCACCCAATTACGTTGTGATGTTTGGTAGCACACAAAGTGTTCCTCCGGCAAACGGGAGTTGCATAATCTCATAGTCATAGGAACATGTATAAGTCATGAAGAAAGCAATAGCAACATACTAAATGATCGGGTGCTAAGTTAATGGAATGGGTCAAGTCAATCACATCATTCTCCTAATGATGTGATCGTGTTAATCAAATAACAACTCTTTGTCTATGGTTAGGAAACATAACCATCTTTGATTAACGAGCTAGTCAAGTAGAGGCATACTAGTGACGTTTAGTTTGTCTATGTATTCACACAAGTATTATGTTTCCTGTTAATACAATTCTAGCATGAATAATAAACATTTATCATGAAATAAGGAAATAAATAATAACTTTATTACTGCCTCTAGGGCATATTTCCTTCAATAAGTGTATTTTTTACTCCTCTCTATCTCTTTCTTCGTACTCCCTCCGTCCCATAATATAAGAATGTTTTTAACACTAGTGTAGTACCAAAAACGTTCTTATATTATGGGACACATGGAGTACTAGTATTTATTGCATTCGCCAAGGAGTGACCTCTTCCAATGAAATGGTGTTGCTAAGTTTGCTTCATTTAATTAGCTATAGACTCAAAATTGTCTTTTCACCTAGGTACACGTGCTTAGCACCGTTTCTTCCTTGGGTCACCAAACTAGTCTCTCTCTTCTTGATTAACTTGCCACATCAGACTTTATGCCTATGTGGCAAGCTTAAGCACCTGTAGGAGCAAGTAAAAGTAAGTACAATAGTGCGCTTTACATGCCATTTTTGCATATGTGGAGGAAAGAGAGGCAAGGAAAAAGTGGAGAAGTGGGCTCTCATCCCAGAGCCAGCCTCTACTACATGGTGGAGCATTGGGAGATGCACCTATATGGAGGTGGTCAGGAATCGGGAGACTCACGCCGGTCATAGCGATGCAGTTAAAATGATAATGGCAAGTCAAATCACAGGGCCCCACCTGTCCAGCAGTAACTCACTGTCAAATCACACAGCCCTACGTTTGCAGCAGCCTACTCCCTCGTCTTCTCGCGTCTCTGTCAAACCGACTAGGCGGAACTGCCCCGCCGCCTACCGCGCAGGAAAAGCCCCGCCCTCGACTTTTAAATAGTATACAGTATACTAATTTTGTATCCATGGATTGCGCCCGCGCCATGGAGCAAAGCATCTAGAAAACGGAGGAGAGACGGTGGTCTTGCAATAGAGAAGAGGGAGAGGTGATGCAGTGGTTTTGGAATGGAGATGATGGAGAGGAGAGGAGGTGGTTTTGCAATGGAGAAGATCAGAAGAGGGAGAGGCGAGATGGTGGTTTTGGAATGGAGATGATGGAGAGGAGAGGAGGTGGTTTTGCAATGGAGAAGATCAGAAGAGGGAGAGGCGAGATGGTGGTTTTGGAATGGAGATGATGGAGAGGAGAGGAGGTGGTTTTGCAATGGAGAAGATCAGAAGAGGGAGAGGCGAGATGGTGGTTTTGGAATGGAGATGATGGAGAGGAGAGGAGGTGGTTTTGCAATGGAGAAGATCAGAAGAGGGAGAGGCGAGATGGTGGTTTTGGAATGGAGATGATGGAGAGGAGAGGAGGTGGTTTTGCAATGGAGAAGAGGGAGAGGAGCGTACGGCAGCGATTTAGGATTGGACGAGAGGGCCGGCGCGTTGTGACTGGATCAAAATCAAAATCAGTTTACCCTTCAATTAAGAAAGCGACCCCACATTAACTAGTCTCCCTTTTATTCTGGGTCATAATTGACCATGATTTTTGCACATAAAATATATGTTATACATTATAAAAATAATATAATTTGAAAGTATATTCAGATACGAACCAAACGATACAATTTTTGGTGACATGCATTCACATTTTGCTTGTCAAATACAGTACGTGGTCAAACTTTCACCCAAAATACGCAAAACAACAAAAAATACTTCCAAGACCAGTGCCGCTCTTCCGCTCTTCTCCTCTTAAACCACCGCCGCTCCTCTCCTGTTCCAATCTAAATGCAGCGCCGCTCCTCTCCTCTTCCATTTCAAAACCACCGCCCCTCCTCTCCTATTCTAGTCCAAAACCAGCGTCGCTCCTCTCGTGTTCTAATCCAAAACCAGCGGTGCTCCTCTCCTCTTCCATTTAAAAACCACCACCGGCGAGTGACGGTGCTGTGGAGAAGTAGATCGATGGAGGAATACAACCGATACGTGAGGATCGCAGACGGCGACCCTGTGAAGCTAGCTAGGATGTTGGAGATACAGTTTTGATTTGACAACAAGGACCAACTAGTGGCGACGGCGACATCCATGGCCAAATATCTGCAACAGAGCGAAAAGGGGGCAATACTCCCGGAGGGAGTCGCGCCGGAGTACATAGAGCTGCTCCTCTGGGCCATGGAGCAAACAGATTCACCGAATCTGATCGTGAGGGAGCAGTGGTGGGAGTATCGATCCCAGATGGAGCATCCACCAGAGATTGAACGATCGAGCATCTACAGGGTGTCGTTTGTGAGAGTGTCCTACCAGAGCGAGCCGGTGGAGTCTTCGTCGACCGAACCCAACTGCAAGAGGAGAAAAGCAGTTGGCCCGACGATGCTTCCCCGCCATCGCCTCCCTCGCCGTTCACATCGTCTCACGGGGCGGCTGTCTGCCGCCGAGGAATAGGAGGGGGCTGTCCCCTAGCCCAATAGTCGGGCAGGTTGTGAATTGTCAGGAGGAGCTTAGGGTTGTCAGTATTTGCAGGTTGTGAATTGTGTTTTGTGTTGTGTATTTTGAGAGTACTTTCAGATATGAATGTCTTTTGAATTTCAGATTTGCAGTATTGAGCATATGAAGTATTTAATGAATTCTAGATATCTATTTTTAGCACTTAAAAATGTAGTTTCAGAGGAGTATAAAAGTGTAGACAATGTGATTCTCAGAGAAGAAACTTCAAGTTTCAGTTTTAGATAAGAAACTGCAAGTTCAGATTCAGATAAGAAACTGCAACTTTCAGAGGCAGAGCATTTATATTAACACGGCCTTTTCAAACAAGGTTAACATCATGTTGGAAGTTTTATTCATGGTCGAAAATGGAACTACCAGCGGGTTAACATCATGCTGATCAACATTCATGCATAGCACATCTTCATATGATGCACAATCAAAATGCCCACACAATGTCGAGTGTGCGAAACACAGAGAAAACGAGGGACGAAGTTTTGGCAATTGTTGGACGTGGTTTTGGGCTGCCCCGTCTAGGCTTTCATTTTTAACATGCGCAGCCCACGACCTCGGATGGGAGGTCCATAGGCCTGTTTGTATTTTCTTAGGGCCGTCATGTATCGACCGGCCTATGGACCTCCCATCCGAGGTTTTATTTTTGGCAGCCCAATTTATGTATTTTTTTGAAGAAAACGCAGAGGTTTGTTCTATTTTTCTATATAAGAATAGGAACGCCTGGTCCAACTTATGTTTCCCTAACTATATTATATATATTTAAATTATTTTATATGTTGACTGTTTAGTTCACATAATTGGAAAATAGATGACCGCTCTCGCGATCCCCTTCGCCCCCGCCACCACCTCAACCCTCGCCACCGCCCCCGCTACTACCTCCACCCTCACCGCCGCCATAGATCTCGCCGCCACCCCCCGCCTCCTGACTCCGGGCGCGCCTGCCCCCCTCAGCAAGTCCGCTCGTGCACCCCATGAAGTCGCCGGCCATATTCACGGGGGAATGGTTGGAAGACAGGAAGATGTACAAGATGCATCTCCCACATGTCTACAAAGCCTTCCCGCGGATGCTCCAGCCGCTCAACTCCGTCGCACCGGCGGTCCTGCGGGAGACTCGAGGGAGGAGATGGAGGGAGTGGGCGATGCGGATCCGCGACTACGCTCTCTCCTAGACCCAGTGCACGCGTGAATGGAGGGAAGCATATGAGGAAGCTGCGAGGGAGGAAGCCGAGGAGGGACCAAATCCGTTCTCTCACTCGTGCAGGTATGCTCAGATGTGCAAGGATCATGTGGATTGGGAGCTGCTGAATCTAGCCCTGCGGATCTACTTCGAAGGAGATTTCTCGGAGAAGCACAGGATGCCCCACCCCAGGGAGCCGCCAATTGCGTTTGTTCGATGGGCGAAATGAGAAGTGAATTCAGGAGATCCACGCCGTGTTGCGAGATGGGAATGCTTGACTGGACTCATGCCCACCAGCACGCCACCGGAGCCGGAGCAGGTGGATCCCCTACCTTACCTCTCCCCCAAACCTGTAGAAGATTGAAATTAGGCTTGCAATCTGCTTCAATTGAGCGGTCTGGTGGTTATTTCTGCTTCTTGAGAGACAACATCTGGCTAGAGGATGAGAAGGAACCAGGAACTCCGATGAATTTCCCCTATCACAATGGGGGGAGCGCCGGTTGGGCAGTGGTACGGCCCACCTCCGCCCCAAATGGGGGCACAATCTGGGCAGGCTCCTGTAATTGCCCAAGATCAATCTGCTGGTGGTTTTGACTTTCAGATCGGTGGGAAATCTCAAGGCAAGAATCAGCAAAAGAAGAGACAGGACATCCAGAAAACTGCTCCTGCCCCTGCTTCGGGCCTTATGGCAAAATCTGAGGTGATCTGCTACAACTTTGGGCAACCAAGGCATCATTTGGATAAATGTGTCAAGCCCAAGAGTTGTTTTATCTGCAAAATGGTTACCCATAAAGTTGAGAATTGCCCTGTCAGAAGGAAAACCCACAGTTCAGCTAGATATGTTAGAAGTGCTGCTCTAGGATTACGGTTCTACCACATAGACCCACCTGATGAAAATGCTCAGTATCATGGCTCCCTAAAGAATGTGGGGATTGTTCTGGTAGAAGCTGGTGAAGTGACCAAGCAGGAACTTGCCACTGAGTTTGCAGACATTTACAAAACCAACTGGCCCTGGCCAATCAATGCCCTAGATGAGTGGACATTCTTCGTCAAATTCCCTCCTGAAATAGATGTAGTTCAAGTTGCTGGATACCCCTGTTTTGGTCTCAAAAAAGACAATGTTGTAGTCAATGTTGAAGTCTGGAAAGGCGGGATTAAGGTTAAAGAGGACCTCCAGGAAACTTGGATCAAGATCAGGAAATTGAACCCCCAAGTGGTGTGACTGGACTATGATGGATCAAATCACTTCCACTCTGGGGGTCTTACTGGATGTGGATTGGCGGCATAATTTCAAGTCATTCTATGAAACTGTTAGGGTCAAAATATCATGTAAAGATCCCTCCAAAATCCCTGCTGAAAGGCTTTTTGGAGTTGGGAACAAAATCTACAGGCTACTCATTGAGGTGGAGTCCTTAACCCCCACTGAAACTGGCACCTCCACCAACCTCTCTGCTGGTACATATGTCTCTGCAGCTGAAACTGGTACCAATCTTACTGGAGATGCTGAATCCAATAGGAGCTGTAGATCTGAATCACATAAAGGGCCTGCTGGCAATTCTGGGGCCCCTAACATCAGAGGACAATCTTTTGGCCACAATCACATGCTTGGAGAAACTACACCCACTTTAGTCCTCAAGACACACCTCCCTGATTCTCCATACACTCCTCAACTCAGCATCCAGGAAAAGATCTTGAATTCTTTGCTTGATTAAACTGATGGATTCAACCTCCTCAGGGAAATGGAGCTCCTGGAAGATGATGATCTGATGGAATTAGAAGGTTGAAAGAACTGAACTCCCAGACAATTTGGACTCAAAATACAACTCTGACTTCCCTGCCCTTCCTAAGGAGAAGCACCTTCCCAAATGGGGTCCAGTTCAAGCCACCAGAACTAGTGCCAGGGTAGCTGGTGACAAGAGAACCATTATTGAAAAGGCTCAACAGCTCAAAGAGGTTCAGAACCTGGAAGTGCAAAAACCCCAGGGTATGAAACACACTTCCTTCTCCAACTTTAATGATCCTTCCTTCAACGCCATTGCTGCTAAGATTGGTGTAGATGTTACTTCTCTTAATGATGGCATTGAATGCGCTTCCTTTATTTATCCTCACCAAAATAGATATGAAGGCTCTGTTTATGAGAATTTTTCTCTAGATGGTAGTTCTAGTTTAGACTGCCTTCTATAAAGTTGACCTTGATTTCCTTATGAAACTCCTGGAGCTTAGAGGTTTTGGGGGTAAATGGACTTGTTGGATCCAGCAACTTACTCATGGGGGGTATGTTGGGGTCATGTTAAATAACTGTGGAAGTGATTTTTTCCTTGCTGGTGAAGGCCTTAGGCAAGGTGACCCCATCTCCCCGCTTTTGTTTAATTTAGTAGTGGACGTTCTTACTAAAATGCTGAGCAAAGCTGCTGATCATAGTCTGATTGCAAGGCTCTGTCCTGAGGTCTGCCCTGGTGGCATCATCTGCCTTCAATATGCAGATGATACCATCCTTTTCTTAGACAATGACTCCACACATGCTAGCAATCTGAAATCTATTCTAACCTGTTTTGAACAAGTCCCAGGCATGAGAATCAACTACTCTAAAAGTGAACTCATCCCTATCAACATGGATGATCAGGAGTTAGCTGACTTCCTCTCTATTCTAGTCTATAATAAAGGTAACTTCCCCATTAAGTACCTAGGTATCCCTCTCCACTACGATAAACTGAGGAGAGAGGATATCCAACCCCTTCTGGATAAAATCATTAAAAGGATTGCTAGGTGGAGGGGCAAACTTCTCTCTTACAGAGGTAGATTGATCCTCATACAAGCTTGTTTGGCTAGCATTCCAGTGTGTCTCGTCTCCTTCTTCAAGTTCCCTAAATGGGCAGTGAAACTCATCAATTCTCAGATGTCTCATTGCTTGTGGAATGATTTTGAGGGAAATATGAAGCTACACCTTGCTAATTGGGCCCTAGTCTCTATGAAAAAAGATTTTGGAGGCCTAGGCATACCTAACCTCCAAGAAATTAACATCTGTCTTCTAGGGTCTTGGGTTAAAAGATTCTATGAGGAAGACCTGAAACCCTGGAAGCTTCTTATTGCCCATAAATACCTAGGAAATAAACCTAATATTTTTGTCCCTTCCTCCAACCCTAAGACCTCTAGATTCTGGAAAGGATTAAAATCTATTATGCATGCTGTGAAATTTGGCTACAGATGGAACATAGGGGATGGGAGCAGAACCAGGTTCTGGGAAGATACTTGGTTTGGCATATCCCCCCTAGCAGTCCAATTTTGGCCTATTTACTCTGTCTGCAATGAGCTTAACAAAAGTGTCAATGAAGTTTGGGACAGTCAATGCCTAAAACTCTCTTTTAGAAGGAACTTTAGTGATAGTCTCATGTACCAATGGTTCCAGTTGGAGGAAATTGCCAAAAGCATTACCTTTACTGCCGAGCCGGATGCCCTGATTTGGCAGCTGGACAATAAGGGGGAAGTATTCCTCCAGCTCCCTCTATCATGGTATCTACTTTAGAGGGGTTCAACCCATGTTTATCCCTGCTGTCTGGAAATTGAGATTTCCCCCTAAAATTCATGTATTTCTCTGGCTTCTCTCCAAAAAAATTGATGACTAGGGATAACCTTAGGAAGAGACACATCATCAAACCCCTTGATTGTGTTTACTGCTTGGAACAAGAGTCTTGTTCTCACCTATTTTTTGAATGTATAGTTGCTAAACATCTCTGGGCCCACATTGAGGAATATTTCTCTAGTCAGATTGGCTCATCCTTCGAATTTGTTGCCAGATTCTGGATTGCTACCAAAAAGTGCTCAGTTTTAAGTACTGTTAGCTCAGCTGTCCTTTGGTGCCTCTGGAAATATAGAAATGCTATGATTTTCAGTAACACCTCCTGGATTTCCATTCCGCGGGTCTTGAGGTTGATCAGGAACATGGTGAGGAACTGGGTGATTCTCTCCTCCGGATCGGACAAGGACAAGTTGATGAGCTTCGTGGAAACCCTAACAACATCCCTCCAGAAACCGTTGGCGATCACTTGTGGCTGAACAAGGCTCGACCTGCTCTCGGGCTGGACACGTGGGCTCGTCTCAAGATCTCTGATGAAGATGATGGGCACCTGGTACCGAAAAAGAGGGACATCCACCATGTTACGCCTTCCAGCTCGGTGTCTCCGCTTGCTTACTGGTCGCCGGAGGCTGACACGGCCCCTCGGCTGAAGACCACGAAGGCTTCGCTGAACCCTCCTTGTGTCATTTGAGTGCTCTATCCGCTCTGCCTTTGGCATCGCTCGGATGATTTGTGTTATTCAGAGAACTTGTTCATCCATCCCCCCTAGTTTGTAGCTTTTCTACCTTTGCTTTCGAACTGCTCTTTGAGCTGCTGTATCAGAATATATTGTGGTTTCGTTCTCAACAATGGAACCGGGGAGATGCTCCCTGTTTTTCTAAAAAAAATTATTTTATATGTTATTATATATTATTTTTATTGTCATCATATATTTAACAGATACTTACATATATAAGAAAACAATATCCCACATCTTATTAACTTATAAAAATAATTTCTTAACAAATAAAATCCTGGATTGTTTTGGCATGAAAATCCTAGTGATTGTGTACAAAAGCTTGGTAAGATTTAAGGACGAATGCTCAGCCCCTTTTTATTTTTTGATAACATTGCTGGCCCAACCCAACATTATAATTAGAATCAGCCCAGCAAAATTGTGTATTTCGAGAAAGTGCAAATGGCCTGTAATTTTTTAGGAAATAAAATAAATGGGCCGCATGGACGCTACATTATTTGTTCACCCAGCCCAACTAATGGCTGTAATTTAAAAAAAGAAAGATCAAATTGACTGTAAATTCTACCGCGCAAAAAAAAGACTGTAAATTCTGAAAAAAAATGGGTTGAATACATGCCACATTTTTGGAGGCTGAAATGTGGGTCAATAGGTCGAAGCCAACGCAAGTCGTTGTCAATTTAGTCAACAAATGATTCTGACATGTTAGCCGTTGGATTTACATCCAACGACCGGCATCCATCTTCAATCTCTCATCTTCTTCCTCTAGCGCCGCCGGGACCACCTCCCGCCTCCTGCTACTAGCAACTCTGATTAGCACGCTTCGCTATGAAGCGCTACTCCACCGTTGGCCAGGCCATCCCTCCACCCCTCCACACCTCCTATTCTTCTCCACCGACTGCCGAACCACACCGCACTAGAACCAGTTAACCCTCGTACACCTCTTCGTCTGTGACTCTACTCCCGCATCTTCTCATCTCCGGCTCGTTGCTGTCTGGGGCCTCGCCGTCGTCCACCACCTTGGATGCGCTCGGCGCGGCGTGGTCAACATGGTCAACGAACGACACCATCGGTAGTAGATTATGCATGGAGAGGCTGATAGCTGGGTCCACGGCCGCACACAAGGAAATGCCTCCTTATTATGCGCAAAATAATGATTCCTCCACCTGACATCTGGGACCCACTGGAAGGGCCTCTGTATTTCGCGAAAATAATGTGCCCCCCGCTGACATGTCGGACCCACCAGCTATCTTCGCAAGCAAGGAAGTGCCTCCTTATTACGCACAAAAAAATGAATATTCCCCCTGCCAGCTGGAACCCAGCATAGTGGGAGGCTGACTTGTGGGCCTACCAACTTGACAGGGATGGAGGGCTTTGTCAACTTAGTCAATATGAACGATTCTAGCTCCTGTTACCATATGATGTTCATCCAACTCCCATAGTGCTTCTTCAACCTCTGGTCTTGTTGCTCCAGCCGCCCAAACCAGCGCCGATCGTGCCGCGTGCTCCTGCCTTCCGTGGCTGGCTGTGATGCCGCGGAGGCCTCACCGCCCCCTACTACTCCCACCGCTGGCCAGGCCATCCCTCTACTCACCCACACCCTCTGTTATTCTACAGCGACAGCAGCCTCACACCGCAGCCGAACCAGTGAACCCTCGTACTCCTCTTCGCGTGGGCATCCACTGTTGCGTCTTCCCCAGCTCCGAGTCGTCCCCTTCCTAGTCCTCGTCATCGTCCACCGCCGTGGTGCTCTCGGCGCGGCGTGGTCAACATGGTCAAGGAACGACTTCCATCGAACATGGAGTGTACGTGGAGAGGCTGACAGCTAGGTCCATGGCCGCAGCAAGGAAGTGCCTCCTTATTACGCGCAAAATAATGATTCCTCCACGTGACAGCGGGGACCCACCGGACGGGCCACCGTATTTCGCAAAAAAAACGTTTCCCCCTGACTGCTGGGACCCACCAGCTACATCTTCGCACGCAAGGAAGTGCGTCCGGGCAAAAAAAATGATTCGCCCCCCTGACTGCTGGGACCCACCAGCTACATCTTCGCACGCAAGGAAGTGCGTCCGGGCAAAAAAAACGATTCGCCCCCCTGACTGCTGGGACCCACCAGCTACATCTTCGCACGCAAGGAAGTGCCTGACAGTCTAGACCCACCTGGTCGAAGCGTATGTAGCGTTGTCATTCTGGTCGCGAACGTGTACGTATATATATACTGGTGGATGTAGAGGCGCGCACGTGTCGTAGTAGAGGCGCGTACGTGTCGTAGTAGAGGCGCGCACGTAGCATGTACACTTACGTACAACGGCCAGGGTGCAAGAAAGAAAATACGGCCACATATGTGTACATACAGGCGGGGTCTCGAACGCCTACTCACGCATACGTACGACCAGGGCTCGTGTACATGGCTGGGTCAGAATGGAGAAACAACGTCGTCATCATGTTCATGGGGAGTCAACGGAATGCGTCGTGTTCATGGGGAGGCAACGGAATCCATCGTGTTCATCGGGAGGCAACGGAACACGTGGGAGCCAACCGGCTGGGTCAGAACGGAATGCGTGGTCGTGTTCATCGGGAGGGTTTGGACGGAACAGGCAATGGAAACGAGGCCTGGCATACCGCACAATGGAGGAAACGGACCTCCTACGTTCGGAACGGGGTCCTGTTGATCGGGAGGGGTCTGGCGTACCGCAAAACGGAGGAAACGGACCTCCTACGGTCGAAACGGGGGTCCTGTTGATCGGGAGGGGTGTGGCATACCGCAAAATGGACAAAATGGACTTGTGTTGGAGTGCTACAGTCGAAACGGGGGTCATGTTCATCGGGAGGGGTGTGGCGTACCGCAAAACAGGACTCCACGGGATAATGTTCATCTCCACCGTCGACCTCCTCCAGCCTCCACGGGCTACCGTCGACCTCCTCCAGCCTCCACGGGCCCCTGTTCATCCAGCCTCCACTGCGCGCTACTCCACCGTCTACTGTTCAACCACCCCTCCACCATCTACTGTTCATCCAGCCCTCCACACCACGGGGTCCTGTTCAACCATCCCTCCACGGGCACCCCTCCACCGTCTACTGTTCATCCAGCCCTCCACCACACCACGGGGTCCTGTTCATCCAGAGGCAACGCCACCGCTCACTGTTCATCCAAACCCCCCGCAACGCTCACTGTTCATCCCAGAGGCAGCATCGATCGGCTTCAGTTAGCAGCAGTAGCGAAGGAATCGCTCGATCGGGTTCAGTTAACAGCCATCGATCAATCGCTCGGGTTCAGTAACGCGTAGCCTGCAGTGCAATCGCTCGGGTTCCGTTAGAGCCCAACGCCTTGCTCGGGTTCAGTTAGAGCCAACGCCTCGCACACATGCGCATATGTGTATGAGAGAAACGCGCATCGCTCGGCCCCCGACCTCCCACCGTAACCGGGAACTCCCCGAAATTTTCCTCCCCCTCGCTTCCACCACGGTTTTTTCCATCATGGACGGCCCAAAGAATGTCATGCAGCTGCGTCTCCGGCCCGCCTAGGATGAAAAGCCCATTTTCTGTCATGATTTTTTTTCATAGAAGTAGGAGCCCACCACATCTATGATGATACCGGGTTTTGTCACAATTATCGTCATAGAAGTGTCATATGTATGACAGAATTTTTTTTCGTTCGGCCCAAAATGTCACGGATGTGTCTTTTTTTGTAGTGCATGATCTTCATGATAGAGAGTCTCTTATTTTGACACTTTCATATACTAGTGGGAATTTTACATTGTAGAACCTGGCTTGTATATTCCAATGATGGGCTTCCTCAAATGCCCTAGGTCTTCGTGAGCAAGCGAGTTGGATGCACACCCACTTAGTTTCTTGGATGAGCTTTCATATATTTATAGCTCTAGTGCATCCGTTGCATGGCAATCCCTACTCCTTGCACTGACATCAATCGGTGGGCATCTCCATAGTCCATTGATTATCCGCGTCAATGAGAGACTTTCTCCCTTTTTGTCTTCTCACACAACCTCAATCATCATATTCTATTCCACCCATAGTGCTATGTCCATGGCTCGCGCTCATATATTGCGTAAAAGTTGAAAGAGTTTCAAAAGGCCAAGTATGAAACAATTGCTTGGCTTGTCATCAGGGTTGTGTGCTACCTCTTGAGCACTGCGTTGGTTTTCCCCAAAGAGCAAGGGATGATGCAGCAAAGTAGCGTAAGTATTTCCTTCAGTTTTTGAGAACCAAGGTATCAATCCAGTAGGAGGCTACGCGCGAGTCCCTCGTACCTGCACAAAACAAATAAATCCTCGCAACCAACGCGAATAGGGGTTATCAATCCCTACATGGCCACTTACGAGAGTGAGATATGATATATATGATAACATAATATTTTTTGGTATTTTTGTGATAAAGATGCAAAGTAAAATAAAGGCAAAGTAAAAAAAGCAAAGGAAATAACTAAGTAGTACGAGATTAATATGATGAAGATAGACCCGGGGGGCATAGGTTTCACTAGTGGCTTCTCTCGAGAGCATAAGTATTCTATGGTGGGTGAACAAATTACTGTTGAGCAATTGATAGAATTGACCATAATTATGAGAATATCTAGGTATGATCATGTATATAGGCATCACGTCCGAGGCAAGTAGACCGACTCCTGCCTGCATCTACTACTATTACTCCACTCATCGACCGCTATCCAGCATGCATCTAGAGTATTAAGTTAAAAACAGAGTAACGCCTTAAGCAAGATGACATGATGTAGAGGGATAAACTCATGCAATATGATGAAAACCCCATCTTGTTATCCTCGATGGCAACAATACAATACGTGCCTTGCTGCCCCTACTGTCACTTGGAAAGGACGCCGCAAGATTGAACCCAAAGCTAAGCACTTCTCCCATTGCAAGAAAGATCAATCTAGTAGGCCAAACAAAACTGATAATTCGAAGAGACTTGCAAAGATAACCAATCATACATAAAAGAATTCAGAGAAGATTCAAATATTGTTCATAGATAGACTTGATCATAAACCCACAATTCATCGATCTCAACAAACACACCGCAAAAAGATTACATCGAATAGTTCTCCACAAGAAAGGGGGAGAACATTGTATTGAGATCCAAAAAGAGAGAAGAAGCCATCTAGCTAATAACTATGGACCTGTAGGTCTGAGGTAAACTACTCACACTTCATCGGAGGGGCTATGGTGTTGATGTAGAAGCCCTCCGTGATCGAGGCCCCCTCCGGTGGAGCTCCGGAACAGGCCCCAAGATGGGATCTCTTGGATACAGAAAGTTGCGGCGGTGGAATTAGGTTTTTCGCTCCGTATCTGATCGTTTGGGGGTACGTAGGTATATATAGGAGGAAGGAGTACGTCGGTGGAGAAACAGGGGGCCCATGAGGGTGGAGGGCGCGCCTGGGGGGTAGGCGCGCCCACCTACCTCGTGGCCTCCTCTTTTGTGTCTTGACGTAGGGTCCAAGTCTCCCTGGTCTTCTTCATTGAGAAAATCATGTTCCCGAAGGTTTCATTCCTTTTGGACTCCATTTGATATTCCTTTTCTTCGAAACCCTAAAACAGGCAAAAAACAACAATTCTGGGCTAGGCCTCTGGCTAATAGGTTAGTCCCAAAAATAATATAAAAGTGGAAAATAAAGCCCAGTAATGTCCAAAATAGTAGATAATATAGCATGGAACAATCAAAAATTATAGATACTTTGGAGACGTATCAAGCATCCCCAAGCTTAATTCCTGCTCGTCCTTGAGTAGGTAAATGATAAAAACAGAATTTTTGATGTGGAGTGCTACTTGGTATAATTTTAATGTAATTCTTCTTAATTGTGGTATGAATATTCAGATCCAAAAGATTCAAGACAAAATTTTAATATTGACATAAAAATAATAATACTTCAAGTATACTAACAAATCAATTATGTCTTCTCAAAATAGCATGGCCAAAGAAAGTTATCCCTACAAAATCATATAGTCTGGCTATGCTCCATCTTCACCACACAAAATATTTAAATCATGCACAACCCCGATGACAAGTCAAGCAATTGTTTCATACTTTTGACATTCTCAAAACTTATTCAATCTTCACGCAATACATGAGCGTGAGCCATGGATATAACACTATAGGTGGAATAGAATGGTGGTTGTGGAGAAGACAAAAAGGGAGAAGATAGTCTCACATCAACTAGGCGTATCAACGGGCTATGGAGGTGCCCATCAATAGATATCAATGTGAGTGAGTAGGGATTGCCATGCAACGGATGCACTAGAGCTATAAGTATATGAAAGCTCAATAAGAAACTAAGTGGGTGTGCATCCAACTTGTTTGATCATGAATACCTAGGGCATTTTGAGGAAGTCCATCAGTGGAATATACAAGCCAAGTTATATAATGAAAAATTCCCACTAGTATATGAAAGTGATAACATATGAGACTCTCAATCATGAAGATCATGGTGCTACTTTGAAGCACAAGTGTGGTAAAAGGATAGTAGCATTGTCCCTTCTCTCTTTTTCTCTCATTTTTTTATTTTTTTTATTTTTTTTATTTGGGTCTTTTCTCTCTCTTTTTTATGGCCTCTTTTTTTATTTTTTTTATTTTTCGTCCGGAGTCTCATCCCGACTTGTGGGGGAATCATAGTCTCCATCATCCTTTCCTCACTGGGACAATGCTCTAATAATGATGATCAGCACACTTTTATTTTTCTTACAACTCAAAAATTACAACTCGATACTTAGAACAAAATATGACTCTATATGAATGCCTCCGGCGGTGTACCAGAATATGCAATGAATCAAGAGTGACACGTATGAAAGAATTATGAATGGTGGCTTTGCCACAAATACGATGTCAACTACATGATCATGCTAAGCAATAAGACAATGATGGAGTGTGTCATAATAAACGGAATGGTGGAAAGTTGCATGGCAATATATCTCGGAATGGCTATGGAAATGCCATAATAGGTAGGTATGGTGGCTGTTTTTAGGAAGGTATATGGCGGGTGTATGATACCGGCGAAAGGTGCGCGGTATTAGAGAGGCTAGCAAAGGTGGAAGGGTGAGAAAAGTGTGTATAATCCATGGACTCAACATTAGTCATAAAGAACTCATATACTTATTGCAAAAATCTACAAGTTACCAAAGCAAAGTATTACGCGCATGCTCCTAGGGGGATAGATTGGTAGGAAAAGACCATCGCTCATCCCCGATCGCCACTCATAAGGAAGACAATCAATAAATAAATCATGCTCCGACTTCATCACATAACGGTTCACCATACATGCATGCTACGAGAATCACAAACTTTAACACAAGTATTTCTCAAATTCACAACTACTCAACTAGCATGACTTTAATATCACCATCTCCATATCTCAAAACAATTATCAAGCATCAAACTTCTCATAGTATTCAACACGCTCATAAGAAAGTTTTATTATTAATCTTGTATACCAAGAATATTAGGATTTTAAGCAAATTACCATGCTATTTAAGACTCTCAAAATAATCTAAGTGAAGCATGAGAGATCAATAGTTTCTATAAAACAAATCCACCACCGTGCTCTAAAAGATATAAGTGAAGTACTAGAGCAAAACTACATAACTCAAAAGATTTAAGTGAAGCACATAGAGTATTCTAACAAATTGCAAATCTTGTATGGCTCTCACAAAAGGTGTGTACAGCAAGTATGATTGTGTTAAACTAAAAGGTAAAGACTCAAATCATACAAGACACTCCAAGCAAAACACATATCATGTGGTGAATAAAAATATAGCTCCAAGTAAAGTTACCGATAGAAGTAGACGAAAGAGGGGATGCCTTCCGGGGCATCCCCAAGCTTTGGCTTTTAGGTGTCCTTATATTATCTTGCGGGTGCCATGGGAATCCCCAAGATTAGGCTCTTTCCACTCCTTGTTCCATAATCCATCAAATCTTTACCCAAAACTTGAAAACTTCACAACACAAAACTTAAAGTAGAAAATCTCGTGAGCTCCGTTAGCGAAAGAAAACAAAAGACCACTTCAAGGTACTGTAATGAACTCATTCTTTATTTATATTTGTGTTATACATACTGTATTACAACTTCTCTATGGTTTATAAACTATTTTACTAGCCGTAGATTCATCAAAATAAGCAAACAACACACGAAAAACAGAATCTGTCAAAAACAGAACAGTCTGTAGTAATCTGTAGCTAGCAAAAGATATGGAACCCCAAAAATTCTAAAATAAATTACTGGACGTGAGTAATTTATCTATTAATAATATGCAAAAAGAATTAACTAAATAGTACTTTCCAAATAAAAATTACAGCAGTTCTCGTGAGTGCTAAAGTTTCTGTTTTTTACAGCAAGTGTAACAAGACTTTCCCCAAGTCTTCCCAACGGTTCTACTTGGCACAAACACTAATTAAACACAAAAACACAACCAAAACAGAGGCTAGATAAACTATTTATTAAATAACAGCAAGGAAAAATCTTGGGTTATCTCCCAATAAGCGCTTTCTTTAAAGCCTTTTTAGCTAGGCATTGATAATTTTAATGATGCTCACATAAAAGATAAGAATTGAAGCACAACGAGAGCATCATAAAACATGTGACAAACACATCTAAGTCTACCATAATTCCTCTGCATAGGCATCTTATAGGCAAACAAATTATCATGGCAAGCAAAAACTAGCATATGCATGGAAGAGGAAAGAAACAATAGTAATCTCAACATAACGAGAGGTAATTTAGTAACATGAAAATTTCTACCACCATATTTTCCTCTCTCATAATAATTACATGTAGGATCATAAGAAAATTTGACAAAATAGCTATCACATAAAATATTTTCAACACAATCCACATGCATGCAAAGTTGACACTCTTCCAAAATAGTGGGATTAACATTAACTAAAGTCATGACCTCTCCAAACCCACTTTTAATAATATTGCAAACACTATTATCAATCTCATATTCATCATGGGGCTTAAATAAATTTTCAAGATCATAAGAAGAATCACCCCAATAATGATCATTGCAACAAGTAGTAGACATAGGAAAACTAGCATCCCCAAGCTTAGGGTTTTGCATATTATTAGCACAATTGACATCAATAGAATTTATGATAACATCATTGCAATCATGCTTTTCATCAAAGGAACTACCAAGTATGGGTGTAATAGCAACGATCTCATGTTTAACATAAGGAACTATAGCAAATTCATCTTCATAAATATTGGCATCATGGCCACAAGATAGCAAGCATCATGTTCATCAAGGGATATTTCAATCAAATCACCGGAATCATCATTATCTATAGATTCATGCATATCATTATTTTCTTCCAAAGCAACGGTCATTCTCTCAATAAATTCTTTTACATAGACATTATGAGCATAGTTTTCATAGCAATATTTAAGTATGTCAAAATTTTCATATTCGTAGAGAGTAGTAGCATACTTTTCAATCAAAGAAGCAACTTCATAAGCACCCTTAAAAGCAACAAATTCTTCAATTTGTTCGATATCATAGTAACTATAAACACCCTTTTCATAAGAAGATAAGATTCCGTTATCATTAAACTCACATAGGTAGGGGAGGTGTTTTTTAGGGTTCTTAGAGCAACAAGTAAAATCATGAATTTCACAAAGATTCCAGGCATAACACAGCAATTTGTTTATTTGAAGAGTTTCCCTTTTTCAGACAAACGGTGACGCACAAAATGAGCATGCTCATCTAAAGATTTCCCATCAACTAGGCTAGTTGGGGTTTCAGCATGAGCACATAAGGATCAAAGATGATCTAAGTAGAACACTTTAAGTGGATCCATATCAATAGATTTTTAGCAAGCAAAGATGCAAGCAAATAGAAGGCACATGGAAACACAAACAAGGATACATATGACAAGAAGGCAAATAGGGAAAGATATGGAGGATAGAGAGAGAGGGCGATTAAAACGGCAAGGGCGAAGTGGGGGAGACGAAAACGAGAGGCAAATGGCAAATAATGTAATGCGGGAGATAAGGGTATGTGATGGGTACTTGGTATGTTGACTTTTGCGTGGACCTCCCTGGCAACGGTGCAAGAAATCCTTCTTGCTACCTCTTGAGCACTGCGTTGGTTTTCCCCGAAGAGGAAGGGATGATCCAGCAAAGTAGCGTAAGTATTTCCCTCAGTTTTTGAGAACCAAGGTATCAATCCAGTAGGAGGCTATGCGCGAGTCCCTCGTACCTGCACAAAACAAATAAATCCTCGCAACCAACGCGAATAGGGGTTGTCAATCCCTACACGGCACTTACGAGAGTGAGAGCTGATAGATATGATAAGATAATATTTTTTGGTATTTTTGTGATAAAGATGCAAAGTAAGATAAAGGCAAAGTAAAAAAGCAAAGGAAATAACTAAGTAGTACGAGATTAATATGATGAAGATAGACCCGGGGGCCATAGGTTTCACTAGTGGCTTCTCTCGAGAGCATAAGTATTCTACGGTGGGTGAACAAATTACTGTTGAGCAATTGACAGAATTGACCATAATTATGAGAATATCTAGGTATGATCATGTATATAGGCATCACGTCTGAGACAAGTAGACCGACTCCTGCCTGCATCTACTACTATTACTCCACTCATCGACCGCTATCCAGCATGTATCTAGAGTATTAAGTTAAAAACAGAGTAACGCCTTAAGCAAGATGACATGATGTAGAGGGATAAACTCATGCAATATGATGAAAACCTCATCTTGTTATCCTCGATGGCAACAATACAATACGTGCCTTGCTGCCCCTACTGTCACCGGAAAGAACACCGCAAGATTGAACCCAAAGCTAAGCACTTCTCCCATTGCAAGAAAGATCAATCTAGTAGGCCAAACCAAACTGATAATTCGAAGAGACTTGCAAAGATAACCAATCATACATAAAAGAATTCAGAGAAGATTCAAATATTGTTCATAGATAGACTTGATCATAAACCCACAATTCATCGGTCTCAACAAACACACCGCAAAAAGAAGATTACATCGAATAGTTCTCCACAAGAGAGGGGAGAACATTGTATTGAGATCCAAAAAGAGAGAAGAAGCCATCTAGCTAATAACTATGGACCCGTAGGTCTGAGGTAAACTACGCACACTTCATCGGAGGGGCTACGGTGTTGATGTAGAAGCCCTCCGTGATCGATGCCCCCTCCAGCGGAGCTCCGGAACAGGCCCCAAGATGGGATCTCGTGGATACAGAAAGTTGCGGCGGTGGAATTAGGCGCGCCCCCTACCTTGTGGCCTCCTCTTTTGTGTCTTGACGTAGGGTCCATGTCTCCCTGGTCTTGTTCGTTGAGAAAATCACGTTCCCGAAGGTTTCATTCTGTTTGGACTCCGTTTGATATTCCTTTTCTTTGAAACCCTAAAACAGGAAAAAAAAACAGCAATTCTGGGCTGGGCCTCCGGTTAATAGGTTAGTCCCAAAAATAATATAAAAGTGGAAAATAAAGCCCAATAAAGTCCAAAACAGTAGATAATATAGCATGGAGCAATCAAAAATTATAGATACGTTGGAGACGTATCATTGTGCATGATGAGAGCATTTTGTGTGACGAAAATGAAGCATGGCCAAACTATATGACTTTGTAGGGATAAGTTTTCTTTGGCTATGGTATTTTGATAAGACATAATTGCTTGATTAACATACTTGGAGTATTACTATTTTTATGTCAATAAACTTCTATCTTGAATCTTTCGGATCTGAACATTCATGCCACAATAGAGAAAAATACATTGAAGAATATTCTATAAAGCATTCCACATCAAAAATTCTGTTTTTATCATTTACCTACTCGAGGAGGAGCATGAATTATGCTTGGGGATCCTGATACGTCTCCAACGTATCTATAATGTTTTATTGTTCCATGCTATTATATTATCTGTTTTGGATGTTAATGGGCTTTATTTTACACTTTTATATTATTTTTGGGACTAACCTATTAACCGGAGGCCCATCCCAAATTGTTGTTTTTTTTTCCTATTTCAGTGTTTCATAGAAAAGGAATATCAAACGGAGTCCAAATGGAATGAAACCTTCGGGAACATGATTTTTGGAACAAACGTGATCTAGAGGACTTGGAATGGACATCAAGCAATCAACGAGGCGGCCACGAGGCAGGGGGCGCGCCCTCCCCCCTCGTGGGCCCCTCATTGCTCCACTGACCTACTTCTTCCTCCTATATATGTTCACATACCCCGCAAACATCCATGAGCACCACGAAACCCTATTTCCACCGCCGCAACCTTCTATACCCAAGAGATCCCATCTTGGGGCCTTTTCCGGAGCTCCGCCGGAGGGGGCATTGATCACGGAGGGCCTCTACATCAACTCCATGGCCTCTCCGATGATGTGTGAGTACTTTATCTCATACCTTCGGGTCCATAGCTAGTAGCTAGATGGCTTCTTCTCTCTCTTTGGATCTCAATACAAAGTTCTCCTCAATTCTCTTGGATATCTATTCGATATAATCTTCTTTTGCGGTGTGTTTGTCGAGATCCGATGAATTGTGGGTTTATGATCAAGTCTATCTATGAACAATATTTGAATCTTCTCTAAATTCTTTTATGTATGATTGGTTTATCTTTGCAAGTCTCTTCGAATTATCAGTTTGGTTTGGCCTACTAGATTGATCTTTCTTGCAACGGGAGAAGTGCTTAGCTTTGGATTCAATCTTGCGATGCTCGATCCTAGTGACAGGAAGGGAAACGACACGTATCGTACTGTTGCCATCGAGGATAAAAAGATGGGGTTTATATCATATTGCATGAGTTTATCCCTCTACATCATGTCATCTTGCTTAAGGCGTTACACTGTTCTTATGAACTTAATACTCTAGATGCATGCTGGATAGCGGTCGATGTGTGGAGTAATAGTAGTAGATGCAGAATCATTTCGGTCTACTTGTATCAGACGTGATGCCTATATACATGATCATGCCCACATATTCTCATAATTATTCGCTTTTCTATCAATTGCTCGACAGTAATTTGTTCACCCACCGTAATACTTATGCTATCTTGAGAGAAGCCACTAGTGAAACCTATGGCTCCCGGGTCTATTTTCCATCATACAAGTTTCCGATCTGTTTTATTTTGCAATCTTTACTTTCAATCTATATCATAAAAATGCCAAAAATATTTATATTATTATCATTGTCTCTATCAGATCTCACTCTTGCAAGTGGTCGTGAAGGGATTGACAACCCCTTTATCGCGTTGGTTGCGAGGTTCTTATTTGTTTGTGTAGGTACGAGGTGACTCGTGCGTGGTCTCCTACTGGATTGATACCTTGGTTCTCAAAAATTGAGGGAAATACTTACGCTGCTTTACTGCATCACCCTTTCCTCTTCAAGGGAAAACCAACGCAGTGCTCAAGAGGTAGCACTTATGTGATATGGGTGCTAGTGCGAGTGCAATACCTCATACCTTACATAAAGAAATTATGCATGATATTGCACCTATGGAGATAGAAGATATTGATGTTACTATTAAGCTTGCCAATAGAGATACTATTTCACTAGTTGGGATTGTTAGAGATGTTGAAGTCTTGTGTGGGAAAGTTAAATATCCTACAGATTTTCTTGATCTTGGTTCCCCACAAGATGACTTTTGTCCCATTATATTTGGTAGACCCTTCTTGAATAGTGTTAATGCTAAGATAGGCTACAAAAGGGATATTGTTTCTGTTGGTTTAGGGGATATGTCTCATGATTTTAATTTTGCTAAATTTCGTAGACAACCCCATGATAAAGAATTGCCTAGTAAAGATGAAATTATTGGTCTTGCTTCTATTGCCATGCCTCATAATGATCCTTTAGAATAATATCTGCTAGACCATGAAAATGATATGAAAGAAGGGAAATAGTTGAAGTATTCTTTAAACAGGGACCTATTTTGAGACACAACTTGACTGTTGAAATTCTAGGGGATCCTCCTCCACCCAAGGGTGATCCCGTGTTTGAGCTTAAACCATTACCTGATACTCTTAAATATGCTTATCTTGATGAAAAGAAGACATATCCTATTATTATTAGTGCTAACATTTCAGAGCAGGAAGAAGAGAAATTATTGAAAACTCTAAAGAAGCATTGTGCTGCTATTGGATATACTCTTGATGATCTTAAGGGCATTAGTCCCACTCTATGCCAGCACAGAATAAAATTGGAGAAAGACGCTAAACCGGTTGTTGGTCACCAACGACGGTTAAATCCTAAGATGAAAGAAGTTATAAGAAATGAAATACTAAAGCTTCTGGAGGCAGGTATAATTTATCCTGTTGGTTATAGTCAGTGGGTAAGTCATGTCCATTGTGTCCCTAAGAAGGGACGCATTACTGTTGTTCCTAATGATAAAGACGAATTGATCCCATAAAGAATTGTTACAGGTTATAGAATGGTAATAGATTTCCGCAAATTAAATAAAGCTACTAGAAAGGATCACTACCCTTTACCTTTTATTTATCAAATGCTAGAAAGATTATCCAAGCATACACATTTTTGCTTTCTAGATGGTTATTCTGGTTTCTCTCAAATACGTGTGTCGAAAGAGGATCAAGAAAACACCACTTTTACTTGCCCTTTCGGTACCTTTGCTTATAGATGTATGCCTTTTGGTTTGTGTAATGCACCTGCTACCTTTCAAAGATGTATGACTGCTATATTCTCTGACTCTTGTGAAAAGATTGTTGAGGTTTTCATGGATGATTTCTCCGTGTATGGAACTTCTTTTGATGATTGCTTAAGAAACCTTGATCGCGTTTTGCAGAGATGTGAAGAAACTAATGTTGTCTTGAGTTGCGAGAAGTGCCACTATACTGTTAATGAAGGTATTGTCTTGGGGCATAAAGTTTTTGAAAAGGGTATTGAAGTTGATAAAGCTAAAGTTGTTGCTATTGAAAAGATGCCGTGTCCTAAGGACATTAAAGATATAAGAAGTTTCCTTGGTCATGCCGGTTTTTATAGGAGGTTCACTAAAGACTTCTCAAAAATTTCTAGGCCTCTGGCTAATCTCTTACAAAAAGATGCTCCTTTTGTCTTTGATGATGATTGTGTAGAAGCATTTGAAATACTTAAGAAAGCCTTGATTTCTGCACCTATTGTTCAGCCACCTGATTGGAATTTACCCTTTGAAATTATGTGTGATGCTAGTGATTATGCTGTAGGTGCTATTCTAGGACAAAGAGTTGATAAGAAATTAAATGTTATCCATTATGCTAGTAAAACTCTAGACAATGCCCAGAGAAATTATGCTACTACCAAAAAGAATTTTTAGCAGTTGTATTTGCTTGTGATAAGTTCAGACCTTATATTGTTGATTCTAAAGTATCTGTTCACACTGATCATGCTGCTATTAAATATCTTATTGAAAAGAAAGATGCTAAACTAGACTTATTAGATGGGTTCTCTTGCTGCAAGAATTTGATTTGCATATTATTGATAGAAAGGGAGCTGAGAACCCCGTTGCACACAACTTGTCTAGGTTAGAGAATGTTCTTGATGACCCACTACCTATAGATGATAGCTTTCCTAATGAACAATTTGTTGGGGAATGTAGCAGAAATTCAAAATTTTCTACGCATCACCAAGATCGATCTATGGAGTAATCTAGCAATGAGGGGAAGGAGAGTGCATCTACATACTCTTGTAGATCGCTAAGCGGAAGCGTTCAAGTGAACGGGGTTGATGGAGTCGTACTCGTCGTGATCCAAATCACCAATGATCCTAGTGCCGAACGGACGGCACCTCCGCGTTCAACACACGTACAGCCCGGTGACGTCTCCTACGCCTTGATCCAGCAAGGAGAGAAGGAGAGGTTGGGGAAGACTCCATCCAGCAGCAGCACGACAGCGTGGTGGTGGTGGAGGAGCACGGTACTCCAGCAGGGCTTCGCCAAGCACCGCAAGAGACGAGGAGGGAGAGGGGTAGGGCTGCGCCAACAGTTGGGCTGCCCCTTTGCCTCCACTATATATAGGGGGAGAGGGAGGGCTGCGCCCCCACCTAGGGTTCCCACCCCAAGGGGTGCGGCAGCCCCTAGATCCCATCTAGGGTGGCGGCCACAAGGGGGGGAGGGGGAGGCGCACCTAGGGTGGGCCTTAGGGCCCATCTGCCCTAGGGTTTGCCCTCTTCCCCTCTTGGAGGCGCCTTGGGCCTTGGTGGGAGGCGCCCCAGCCCACCTAGGGGCTGGTCCCTTCCCACTATTGGCCCATGTAGGCCTCCGGGGCTGGTGGCCCCACCTGGTGGACCCCCGGACCCCTCCGGTGGTCCCGGTACACTACCGGTCATGCCCGGAACACTTCCGGTCGCCAAAACCATACTTCCTATATATTAATATTTACCTCCGGACCATTCCGGAACTCCTCGTGATGTCCGGGATCTCATCTGGGACTATGAAAAACATTCGGTAACCGCGTACATACTTTCCCTATAACCCTAGCATCATCGAACCTTAATTGTGTAGACCCTACGGGTTCGGGAGTCATGCAGACATGGCCGAGACAACTCTCCGGTCAATAACCAACAGCGGGATCTGGATACCCATGTTGGCTCCCACATGTTCCACGATGATTTCATCGGATGAACCACGATGTCAAGGACTTAATCAATCCCGTATACAATTTCCTTTGTCTAGCGGTACGATACTTGCCCGAGATTCGATCGTCGGTATCCTGATACCTTGTTCAATCTCGTTACCAGCAAGTCTCTTTACTCGTTCCGTAACACATCATCCCATGATCAACTCCTTGATCACATTGTGCACATTATGATGATGTCCTACCGAGTGGGCCCAGAGATACCTCTCCGTTTACACGAAGTGACAAATCCCAGTCTTGATTCGTGCCAACCCAACAGATACTTTCGGAGATACCTGTAGCGTACCTTTATAGCCACCCAGTTACGTTGTGATGTTTGGCACACCCAAAGCACTCCTAAGGTATCCGGGAGTTGCACAATCTCATGGTCTAAGGAAATGATATTTGACATTAGAAAAGCTTTAGCATACGAACTACACGATCTTTGTGCTAGGCTTAGGATTGGGTCTTGTCCATCACATCATTCTCCTAATGATGTGATCCCGTTATCAACGACATCCAATGTCCATGGTCAGGAAACCGTAACCATCTATTGATCAACGAGCTAGTCAACTAGAGGCTTACTAGGGACATGGTGTTGTCTATGTATCCACACATGTATCTGAGTTTCCTATCAATACAATTCTAGCATGGATAATAAACGATTATCATGAACAAGGAAATATAATAATAACCAATTTATTATTGCCTCTAGGGCATATTTCCAACAGTCTCCCACTTGCACTAGAGTCAATAATCTAGTTCACATCGCCATGTGATTAACACTCACAGGTCACATCGCCATGCAACCAACATCCAAGAGTCTACTAGACTCAATGATCTAGTTCACATCACTATGTGATAAACACTCAAAGAGTTCTGGGTTTGATCATGTTATGCTTGAGAGAGAGGTTGTAGTCAACGGGTCTTGCCATATTCAGATCCCTATGTATTTTGCAAAACTTTATGTCATATCGTAGATGCTGCTACCACGTTCCACTTGGAGCTATTCCAAATTGTTGCTCCATTATACGTATCCGGTATCTCTACTCAGAGCTATCCGGATAGGTGTTAAGCTTGCATCGACGTAACTCTTTACGTCGAACTCTTTATCACCTCCATAACCGAGAAACATTTCCTTATTCCTCTAAGGATAATTTTGACCGCTATCTGGTGATCTACTCCTAGATCACCTTTGTACCCTCTTGCCAGACATGTGGCAAGGCACACATCAGGTGCTGTACTTCAGCATGGCATACCGTGTAGAGACTATGACAAAAGCATAGGGGATGACCTTCGTCCTTCCTCTTTCTTCTGCCGTGGTCAAGCTTTGAGTCTTACTCAACTTCACACCTTATAACTCAGGTAAGAACCCCTTATTTGACTGATCTATTTTGAACTCCTTCAAAAACATGTCAAGGTGTGCGTTCTTTGAAAGCACCATCACGCGTCTTGATCTATCTCTATAGATCTTGATGCCCAATATGTAAGCAGCTTTATCCAGGTCTTCCTTTGAAAATCACTCTTCAAACAACCATTTATACTTTCCAGAAATTCTACATCATTTCAGATCAACAATATGTCATCCACATATACTTATCAGAAATGTTGTAGTGCTCCCACTCACTTTCTTGTAAATACAAGTTTCTAGCAAACATTGGATAAACCTAAAAGCTTTGATCACTCCATCAAAGCATATATTCCGATTCCGAGATGCTTGCTCTAGTCCATAGAAGGATCGCTGGAGCCAGCATACCTTTTAGCATCCTTAGGATCGACAAAACCTTTTATTGTATCACATACAATTTTTTCTTACAAAAACTGGTAAGAAAACTTGCTTTGACATCCATCTGTTAGATTTCATAATCGAAAAATACAGCTAATGCTAACATGATTCCAATGGACTTAAGCATCGCTATGGGTGAGAAATTATCATCGTAGTCAACTCCTTGAACTTGTGAAAAGACTCTTTCCCACAAGTCGAGCTTCATAGACGGTAACATTACCGCCCACGTCCGTCTTCTTCTTAAATATTCATTTATCTCAATGGCTTGCCGATCAACGGGCAAGTCCACCAAAGTCCATACTTTGTTCTGATATATGGATCCCATCTCGGATTTCATGGCTTCTAACCATTTGTCGGAATACGGGCCCACCATCGCTTCTCCATAGATCATAGGTTCATTGTTGTCTAACAACATGATATCTAAGACAGGATTACCATACCACTTAGGAGTAGTACATGTCCTTGTCGACCTACGAGGTTCGATAGCAACTTGATCCGAAGCTTCATGATCACTATCATTAACTTCCTATTCAACAGACGTAGGCGCCACAGAAAACATGTTTCTGTGTTGCGTCACTCTCTAGTTGAAGTAAAGGTTTGACAACCTCATCAAGTTCTATCTACCTCCCACTCAATTCTTTCGAGAGAAACTCCTTCTCGAGAAAGGACCCGTTCTTAGCGATAAACAATTTGCCCTCGGATCTGAGATAGAAGGTATACCCAACTGTCACCTTTGGGTATCCTATGAAGATGTGTTTGTCCGGTTTGGGTTCGAGCTTCTCTGGCTGAAGCCTTAAGCATTGCAGCCCCAAACATTAAGAAACGACAACTTTGGTTTCTTGCCAAACCAATGTTCATACGATGTCATCTCAATGGACTTAGATGGTGTCCTATCTAAAGTGAATGCAGCTGTCTCTAACGCATAACCTCAAAATGAAAACGGTAGATTGGTAAGAGACATCATAGATCGCACCATATCTCATAGTGTTCGATTACGACGTCCAGATACACCATTACCTTGTGGTGTTCCAGGTGGCTTCAACTGTGAAACAATTCCACAATGTCTTAAGTGATTGCCAAACTCATAACTCAAAAAATCCCCTTTTGATCAGATCGTAGGAACATGATCTTATTGTTATGATGATTCTTAACTTCACTCTGAAATCGCTTGAACTTTTCAAACGTTTCAGACTTGTGCTTCATTAAGTAGATATACCTATATCTACTCAAATCGTCAGTGAAGATGAGAAAATAGCAATATCCACTGCACGCTTCAATTCTCATTGGATCACACGCATCAGCATGCATGATCTCCAACAAGTCACTTGCCCGTTTCATTGTACCTGAAAACGGGGTCTTAGTCATCCTGCCCATGAGGCATGGCTCGCATGTGTCAAGCGATTCAAAATCAAGTGACTCCAAACATCCATCGACTTGGAGTTTCTTCATGCATCTTACGCCGATATGACTTAAGCGGCAGTGCCACGAGAAAGTGGTACTATCATTATTAACTCTACATCTTTTGGCATGAACATGTGTATTACCACGACCGAGATTCAATGAACCATTCACATAGGGTGCATGACCATGAAAGATATCATTCATGTAAACAGAATAACCATTATTCTCTAACTTAAATGAATGACCGTATTGCAATGAACATGGTCTAATCATATTCATGCTCAACGTAGACACCTGGTAACATTTATCTAGGTTCAATACTAATCCCGAAGGCAGATGGAGCGTGCGATGGTGATCTCATCAACTTTGGAAATACTTCCAACACACACCGTCACCTCGCCCTTAGCCAGTCTCCGTTTAGTCCGTAGCTTTTGCTTCAAGTCACGAGTAATAGCAACTGAACCGGTATCCAATACCCAGGTGCTACCAGGAGTACTAGCGAGGTACACATTAATAACACATATATACTTTGTTGAAGTTGCCAGCCTTCTTATCTACCATGCATTTGGGGTAATTCCGCTACCAGTGACCGTCCCCTTTACAATAGAAGCACTTAGTCTCGGGTTTGGATTCAACCTTGGGTTCCTTTACTGGAGCGGCAACTGGTTTGCCATCCATGAAGTTTCCCTTCTAGCCCTTGCCCTTCTTGAAACCAGTGGTCTTATTAAACCATCAACACTTGATGCTCCTTCTTGATTTCTACCTTTTGTGGTCTTAAGCACCGCGAACAGCTCCGGGATCAACTCCATCCCTTGCATGTCATAGTTCATCACGAAGATCTAGTAGCTTAGTGATAGTGGCTAGAGAACTCTATCAATCACTATCTTATCTGGAAGTTTAACTCCCACTTGATTTAAGTGATTGTAGCACCCAGACATTCTGAGCACTTGCTCACTAGCTGAGCTATTCGCCTCCATCTTGTTGGCAAAAGAACTTGTCAGAGGTCTCACACCTCTCAACACGGGCATGAGCCTGAAATCCCAATTTCAGCTCTTGGAACATCTCATATGTTCTATGGCATTCAAAACGTCATTGGAATCCCGATTCTAAGCCATAAAGTATGGTGCACTAAACTATTAGGTAGTCATCAGAATGTGTCTGTCAGGTGTTCACAACATCCACAAACGACGTTGTAGGGGTTTGCACATTGAGTGGTGCATCAAAGACGTAAGCCTTCTGTGTAGCAGTGAGGACACTCCTCGGATTACGGACCTAGTCCGCATCATTGCTTACAATATCTTTCAACTTAATCTTTCTCTAGGAACGTATTGAAACAGGGAGCTACAATGTGAGCTATTTATCTACAACATATTTGCGAAGACAATTTAGACTATGTTCATGATAATTGAGTTCATCTAATCAAATTATTTAATGAACTCCCACTCAGATAGACATCCCTCTAGTCATCTAAGTGAAACATGATCCGAATCGACTAGGCCGTGTCCGATCATCATGTGAGACGGACTAGTCATCAACGGTGAACATCTCATGTTGATCGTATCTTCTATACGACTCATGTTCGACCTTTCGGTCTTCCGTGTTCCGAGGCCATGTCTGTACATGCTAGGCTCGTCAAGTCAACCTAAGTGTTTCGCATGTGTCCCGAGGCCATGTCTGTACATGCTAGGCTCGTCAAGTCAACCTAAGTGTTTCGCATGTGTCCCGAGGCCATGTCTGTAGATGCTAGGCTCGTCAACACCCGTTGTATTCGAACGTTAGAATCTATCACACCTGATCATCACGTGGTGCTTCGAAACGACGAACCTTCGCAACGGTGCATAGTTAGGGGGAACACTTTTCTTGAAATTTTAGAGAGGGATCATCTTATTTAAGCTACCGTCATTCTAAGCAAATAAGATGTAAAACATGATAAACATCACATGCAATCAAATAGTGACATGATATGGCCAATATCATTTTGCTCCTTTTGATCTCCATCTTCGGGGCTCCATGATCATCATTGTCACCGACATGACACCATGATCTCCATCATCATGATCTCCATCATCGTGTCTTCTTGAAGTTGTCTCGTCATCTATTACTTCTACTACTATGGCTAACGCTTTAGCAATAAAGTAAAGTAATTACATGACGTTTATGTTGACACGCATGTCATAAATAAATTAAGACAACTCCTATGGCTCCTGCCGGTTGTCATACTCATCGACATGCAAGTCGTGATTCCTATTACAAGAACATGATCAATCTCATACATCACATATATCATTCATCACATCCTTTTGGCCATATCACATCACAAGGCATATGCTGCAAAAACAAGTTAGACGTCCTCTAATTGTTGTTGCAAGTTTTTACGTGGCTGCTATAGGTTTCTAGCAAGAACGTTTCTTACCTACACCAAAACCACAACGTGATATGACAATTTCTATTTACCCTTCATAAGGACCCTTTTCATCGAATCCGATCCGACTAAAGTGGGAGAGACAGACACCCTCTAGCCACCTTATGCAACTAGTGCATGTCAGTCGGTGGAACCAGTCTCACGTAAGCGTACGTGTAAGGTCGGTCCGGGCCGCTTCATCCCACGATGCCGCCGAATCAAGATAAGACTAGTAACGGCAAGTAAATTGACAATATCGATGCCCACAACTGCTTTGTGTTCTACTCATGCATAGAAACTACGCATAGACCTAGCTCTGATACCACTGTTGGGGATCGTAGCAGAAATTCAAAATTTTCTACGCATCACCAAGATCAATCTATGGAGTAATCTAGCAACGAGGGGAAGGAGAGTGCATCTACATACCCTTGTAGATCGCTAAGCGGAAGCGTTCAAGTAAACGGGGTGATGGAGTCGTACTCGTCATGATCCAAATCACCGATGATCCTAGCGCTGAACGAATGGCACCTCCGCGTTCAACACACGTACGGTTGGGAGACGTCTCCTCCTTCTTGATCCAGCAAGGTGAGAGGAGAAGTTGAGGGAAAACTCCGACAGCACGACGGCATGGTGGTGATGAAGCTTGTGGTTCTCCAGCAGGGCTTCGCCAAGCACTACGGAGGAGGATGAGGTGTTGGAGGAGGAAGAGGGCTGCGCCAGGGGAAGGGTGCGGCTGCCCTCTCTCTCCCTCACTATATATAGGGGGAAGGGAGGAGGGTGAGGCGCCCTAGGGTTCCCTAGGGGAGGGGCGGCGGCCATAGGGGAAACCCTAGATGGGTTTGGGCGCCCCCACCCCTAGGAAACTTGCCCCCCAAGCCGGGAGGGGCGGCTGCCCTAGGGGTGGCGCCCCCACCTCTCCTGGTTACGTGAGATGGGGTGGGAGGGGCGCTCAGCCCCTTAGTGGGCTGATGTGCCCTCTCCCCTTGGCCCATAAGCCCCCCCAACGCTTGCCGGGGCCTCCGAAACCCCTTTCGGACACGCTGGTCATCACCTGGTACCCCCGAAACAATTCCGGACTCCAATACCCTTCGTCCAATATACCGATCTTCACCTTCGGACCATTCCGGAGCTCCTCGTCATGTCCGGGATCTCATCCGGGACTCCGAACAACCTTCGGTAACCACATACTATTTCCCATAACAACTCTAGCGTCACCGAACCTTAAGTGTGTAGACCCTACGGGTTCGGGAACCATGCAGACATGACCGAGACAACTCTCCGGCCAATAACCAACAGCGAGATCTGGATACCCATGTTGGCTCCCACATGTTCCATGATGATCTCATCAGATGAACCACGATGTCGAGGATTCAATCAATCCCGTATACAATTCCCTTTGTCCAGCGGTATTGTACTTGCCCGAGATTCGATCGTCGGTATCCCGATACCTTGTTCAATCTCGTTACCGGCAAGTCTCTTTACTCGTTTCGTAACACATCATCCCATGATCAACTCCTTGGTCACATTGTGCACATTATGATGATGTCCTACCGAGTGGGCCCAGAAATACCTCTCCGTTTACACGGAGTGACAAATCCCAGTCTCGATTTGTGCCAACCCAACAGACACTTTCAGAGATACCTGTAGTGTACCTTTATAGCCACCCAGTTACGTTGTGACGTTTGGCACACCCAAAGCACTCCTACGGTATCCGGGAGTTGCACAATCTCATGGTCTAAGGAAATGATACTTGACATTAGAAAAGCTTTAGCAAACGAACTACACGATCTTGTGCTAGGCTTAGGATTGGGTCTTGTCCATCACATCATTCTCCCAATGATGTGCTCCCGTTATCAATGACATCCAATGTCCATGGTCAGGAAACCGTAACCATCTATTGATCAATGAGCTAGTCAACTAGAGGCTTACTAGGGACATGGTGTTGTCTATGTATCCATACATGTATCTAAGTTTCCTATCAATACAATTCTAGCATGGATAATAAATCATTATCATGAACAATGAAATATAATATAATAATAGCTAATTTATTATTGCCTCTAGGGCATATTTCCAACACTATCAAACCCTACCAAAGGAGAAGGAGGACAACGACGGTGAGGACAGCTCTGGCGATGAGAAGATCCGGCTCGATCTCTACTATGACTTCGACCGGTGCTTCCGCGAGAAGGACGACAATGACGCCGGGAAGGGTAAGGGCAGCCGGGGATGATCTTCTTAAGCATAGCCAAACATGCCAAATTTAGTAGTCCGATGCCAATGTTGTAATGTATTGCTGGATGATGTGTAATGCATCGTTTACATAGTTGCATGAGTTTGTATGAATTTGAGGTATGCTAATTGAGGTGTCCGGTTGTGAAAAGGGAAATTTAGGGCTTGACCGATCAGCGTTCGCGGATGGACCCGGGCACGTACGTGAGCATTTGAATGGTCGATTTTGTTAAGTCTGGTTGTACATGCCCTAAGGCCATATATTAACTATCATATGCTCTTACAAAGACACAATTATATTGAAATAAGATTACATCGAAATCTTTAAGAATGCCAAAGTCTTCTTCTTTTTGCATCTACTGGCAGCGCCCCTTGAGCAAAGAGATGTCTTCTATTAGTGGCATGTAATCCTCAGTACTATTATTGCACAAGAAAAATATAAGATTATTTTCAATAGGTTTGACTGTATTATTACTTTTAACTAGATCTAGCTTAAATGGATTCTAAGGAAAAAAATCCTATGATTTTCAAGCGTACAAATCAGACATCCCATGGAGAAAAAAATCATAAGCTTTTAGAATCCTTCAAAATTCTTTTAAGAGTACTAGAATAGTGCCCGTGCGTTGCAACGGGATATAAATATTCTAATATGTTAGTTTCTGATTTATATGTCCATAATAATGTGATTGTGTAAATAAATTATTACCAAATTCTACCCGTGAATTACCTTATATTTTGACTAGAAGTTTGGTAAGTAAATTAAAGTAGAACTGATTCAAAAGGTAAGTAAATTAAGGTGATTGATTATCATATACATGGAAGTTGGACGAAGAGGTGATGGGAAGAAAGGTGAAATGGAAACCTTACGTTCTTTTTAAGTAGTATATAAGTATTCTTTTTAAGTAGTAGGGATAGGGAAGTAGTAGGGATTTTGAGTCGAGGCGTTTAGAGCATCTCCAGCCGCACCCCCAACAAGCCCTCCCCCGGGCGTTTTTTGCCGCCGGCGCCCAAAAAACGGTCCAATCACACCCCTAGAAGCCCGTTCTTCGCCGGTTTGGACCGAAACTGGCGCCGGCGGATCCAGGCCGAACCCGACGTGCTGGGGGTTGCCTAGGGGCGCCGAGGGACGCGGTTTTGGCGCGAACTGGGATGGGCCCGCCGAGTCAGCGAGATGCCGCTTCGTCGTCCTCATCGCCTCGGTTCCCGCGGGAATCAATGCCAAGGCTGCCGCGCCGGTCAGCCTCCATTGATGCCTCACGGGCGGTGTTGGGGATATAACTATTCAGTATGACCCGCCCAGGAGGGGCCGGGTCATCCCTATGGCGATTCATCTCAATGAAGCCCAAGAGTATATGGCGGTTCATAGATAAGCTTGGTAGAGGGCCCAAACCCGAAGGTGGCTTAAGGCCCACGGATATAAACCGCCATGTACGTAGACTTGTTTTGTAAGGTAGGAAAGAAAGGTCACCGAGCCGGATACGTTGTATAAGCCGGCCAGGACTCTGTAGGCCGCAGGGCGTCAACCCGTGTATATAAGGGGACGACCCAGCGGTGGCTTAGGGCAAGAAACAATAGATCGAGAGCCAGGTCAAGCGTATTCTCTCCCTGCTCATCGAAACCCTAGCAATACCACCAACAACTGGACTAGGCTTTTACCTTCACCGTAAGGGGCCGAATCAGTATAAACTCCTCGTGTCCTTTGCCCTGATTAACCCCTTTAAACTAACCTCATCGTGATGGCTCCATGACTATATCCTCACACTAGGAAATCTGCCGTGACAATTCCATGACGGTTGGCGCCCACCATGGGGCTATTGCGTGATGGTTTCAAGTTCTTAGAGGGCAACTTCGAAAGGATCAAGGGATATGCCATGGGCCGAATGACCAAGAGTCATCGTGGCAAGCTCTACATCGACGACACAAGCTGGGGCCCCGAGGCCGACTCAATTGAGTACGGGTACCGGGTCCCCTTCGGCGGAATTCACGTCTTCATCGGCAAGATCGGCAAACCGGGCCCTGAGCCAGACATCTGCACCGACATCATCGAGACGGCTTAGCGTGCGAGACCCTCCCGGGTTCGGCCCGCCATGAATCGTGCCTTCGTGGGGTTCATCCATGGAGTGGAATCTGAGGATAGAACGGCATCTGGTGGTGAGACCGTCGTTTACTCTGATGGTGAGTCATCCACCGGTGAGACATAGTCATTGTATCAACTACAAGACGGCCGACTTGGGGGCTGTTCCGATGGCGACAGTATTCCGGACCCTAGTGAGCCGCCGAACCGGGTTGCAATCTTCATGGCCGGTACACAGCTCGTGTAGCACTCATCAACGACAATAGAGATGATTTCTGGGTCAGCAGCGGCAGCGGCTGCCGGGGCAGGAGGCCCTGAGAATCCACCGGCTCAGGTCTTAACCGACTTACTGGATAAGCTGACAGCATTGTTAACAGCGGTGGTTAACCCGGCGGATCAAGATCAGCACAATGCAGCAGTCACAAAGCTACGTGATGAGATAGCGCAGGCCAAGGAGGAGCTAAACGCGGAAAACACTAGGATGGCCGAGGAGCGGGCAGCTTTGGATGCCTAGGCACAACAAATTCAGTCACAGTCTTATCGACTTATGCTAGATCAGAATGCTTCAAACGAGGTCATGCAGAGGAGACATCAGACTCGTCTGCCATCGGTTTATGAGGCAAGAAATCTCTTCAACACGACAGGAGCAGGAACCAGTGACCTGGCAGTAGTAAACCGGGTCGAAGCGCCTAGGACGGGTATGCTTGTTCAGCCACGCACAATAGACCTGCCTCGTCAGAACAATAACCCGCCACAGCATGTGCCGACGCCACTGGGTCATTATTCTAACCCTTTGGATAACATGATCGCTGTGGCGTCACGATTGGCGGCTCTCCCGGTTGATGTTGAGTCATCGACGACGGTTGAGTCATGAAGAGCTAGAGAGCTTCTTCAGACGGCACTGACTCAGCAGCAGGCTTATTCTTACAGTCATGACAGGATTCATTCCACCCCTCGCCCAAGTCAGAGTTATAGTAGATGTATTAATGAGTCGGCGGTGTCGAGTAGTGGACAGAACTATAACCCACCCTGCAGACATAACCCGGCAGGTGGTGACGCTGATGCTCAGAATGTGTTGGGTCAGGGAAGAACCCGTCGAGAGGCCGAGTTAGCGGCACAGTATGCGGCCCGTCAACCTACTCCGGTTTGTCCAACCACTTCTGTGGAGTCAGGTGTAACCTTTAAAAATTTGGGCGTGCCATGCTTAGTACTAGATCTGCGTAATGAGTGTCTGCCCAAGGATTTCAAAGGTCCTCGCAAGGTGCCTAACTATACAGCCGATTTAAGTCGAGAGGCATGGATTGAGAGTTATGAGATGGCCATGGAATTATTAGATGTCAGCGAGGCTGCATGTGCTAAATATTCCCCCCTGATGTTGAACGGAATGACCCGTACTTGGTTGAAGGGGCTCCCTGCTAATTCCATCAGGTCATGGGCCGAGTTAAAGGCCCGATTCATCCAGAACTTCAAGGATACATGTAAACAACCCATGTCAATTGTGGATCTGGCCTCCTGTGTCCAAGAAGAAGGTGAGTCAACAACCCATTGGGTGTGCCGGGTCTCAACAATCTTGCACTCGTCGGATTGCATCAATGCCGACTCAGCAGTGTTGATGTTGGAGAACAATTGTCGTTTCACGCCATTAAAGCAGAAACTAGGGCGGCTCAAACGCCATTGCAATGACATGGGGACACTCATGGCAGCTCTGGTTAAGTATGCCGACTCTGATAGTACCAAGGACCCCGAGTCTGATGACGAAAAGTCGGGGAAGGGAAGGAAGAGCAGCAATGCCAAGGGGCAGCAGCATAACCCGGCGAACCAGGGAGGCAACGGTAAGCGCAAGGCTGATAATAGTTTGGACTTTGTGGCTAACACCAATGCACAGAATAATGGTCAGCGTCGTAAGGGTAAACCGCCCCCCACAGGCCGGAGGATTCGGTATCAATCTTGAACAGATGTCAAATCAGCCCTGCCCAAGACATGGTGCGAGAGAAAGACCATCCGGGCACCTCTAGAAGGATTGTCACATTATGAAAGAGTACAAGAATTCCAATCTTTTTCATGACAATCATGGGCCAGGTGGCGGTTCTAGATCCGGCTCTCACGGTCCGGGTTATGGCGGTGGCGGTTCTAACTCTGGATTCCAGGGAAATCAAGGTAATCACAGCAATCAGGGTGGTTACAACCAGCAGAGTAATCAGGGGGGTCAACAGCAGCAATAGTCTGGTTATCAGAGCAACCCGAAGCAATTGAATAGTGGGCAATATCATGTCTTTACCACTAGCTTATGTAAGCGTGACCAGAAGCTTCATAGGAGGTCATTCAATGCTGTTGAGCCAGCGGTTCCTCGTTATCTGCGTTGGTCTGAGCAGCCCATCATGTGGAGTCGGGAAGATCACCCACGCCGGGTTGATAATCCGGGTCATTTGGCTTTGGTGGTCGCACCTCAGGTCGGAGGGTATAAGTTTACCAAAGTACTCATGGATGGAGGGAGCATCATCAATATCCTTTATTATGAAATTTTTCGTCGCATGGGATTGACTGATAAAAATCTTAAGCCGTGAAACACTGTTTTCCATGGCGTGGTGCCTGGTAAGTCAGCATATCCAGTTGGTAAGATAGATCTGGAAGTTGTTTTTGGAGATGATCATGACTCTAGGTCAGAGACGTTGACCTTTGAAGTGGTCAAGATCCATAGCCCATATCACGCTCTGTTTGGACGGCCGGCTTATGCCAAGTTCATGGCATGCCCTTGTTACGTGTATTTGCAGCTCAAGATGCCGGGTCACAAGGGAACCATTACAGTGCATGGGAGCCATAAGATAGCTCTGCAATGCAAAGAAGGGGATGCGGCTTATGCTGAGTCGGTTTGTGCAACAGAGGAGTTAAAATTTTATAAGGACAATGTTGATCCGGCAGATATGACATCTTTGAAAAAGCCAACTACAGAGCAGGATCCGGTTTTAAAGTTTAAATCAGCAGATGATACCAAGATGGTTGATTTTGTTCCTGGCGACTCGTCCAAGCAGTTCAACATCAGTGCTAATATGGATCCAAAATAGGAAAGCGCACTCATCGAGTTCATCCGTGAGAACCGGGACATCTTTGCATGGAAGCCTTCAGACATGCCGGGTGTACCGAGAGAACTCGCTGAGCACACTCTTAATATTGATCCAAAGTTTAAGCCAGTCAAACAGTTTCTTTGCCGTTTTAATGAGGAGAGACGGAAGGCCATCGGAGAGGAAGTAGCCTGGCTCTTGACAGCTGGGTTTATCGTCGAAGTTTTCCATCCTAAGTGGTTGGCTAACCCGGTGCTGGTACTTAAGAAGAACGACACTTGGCGTATGTGTGTGGACTACACGGATTTAAACAAGGCTTGTCCGGCTGATCCTTTTGCTCTCCCTTGTATTGATCAGATTATTGATACTACGACGGGTTGTTCATAAGCCGACAATCTCTGATAATTACCAGTGCTCAGAACTTTGGGTTACCGCCCTTACTGCACTGGCTTGGTAAACCAACAAGTGTGATCAAATATCACATATATGACATATTTTTAATCATATATGGTTATTTATTCATTCATGGCTTGGTTATAAATTATGATAGTTTATATTGGGGTATTATAACCCGTCCAGCGGCAAACCACCAAGACACTTTCCACCTGTTGTATGCAGGAACATGATCAAAATTGATAAGTATCATAAAGCATATGTATATCTTCTCATGACGGATAAATAGTGTCATGAACAGCAAAATATGCATGATGTCATAGCAGAATAAGAGTTTAAAGCTTGCCTATTACAAGGAGCTTGGTGCCCACAAGGATAATTTTTTTAAGTCTTGTAATCAGCAGATGATAAACCGGCCTCGGTTCATGAATCTTGGCCTGGCTGACTCGAAGGTTGCGATTCATCCCTTGCCGGTTCGTCTTCCTCCTCCACCGTCTGGAAGTTGGGTTTGGACCAGTCAAATCCACGCAAGGCGACGAATTCAGCTTCATCATCAATCAGATCAGACGAATCAATGTCAGGGGCGAAAGTGTGCTTACGAATGGGTGGAATTAAGTCCATCACTTTATATGAAGGAGTCTGCATCTTCTGATCATCTGCATCATAACCCGGTTGGTACTTGGTGAGGTTGGTCTCTTCAGCAATGATTGTGGCATGCAGACGAATCTCTTTGACACAGGCGGCAAAGTCCTATTGGTCAAAAGAGGTTTCATCTTCCTTGAGACTAGCATACCCACTAGCTACGTCTGCCGGGTCTAGTTCCGGTACCCAGGCTTTGGCACGACTTAAGGATGTTACAGCTCCGGCTCTGGCACAAGACCATTTGATTTCTTGAAATCTGGTGGGTAGGATGGACAGCTTCTTCAAGACATGACTTAATATATTTGGTCCTTGATTCATTGGAGAAATAGTAGCAAGAGTCCGCTGAGCTCCAGTGTATAATTGCTCAACCAAAGTGTAAACCGCCTTGAGTGGCTAAGGTTAAGGTTGCTGCTCTTGGGACCTGAAAAAAGTGCAAAGATTGGTTAAGTGGCGACTTACAGTATGATGACAAATATTTGCTCTGGATAAATAACAAGGTGAATTACCAAAAATTGCAAAAACCATCTGAGACACACAGTTCTTTAAATCGATGAGTTCAGTGGTAACCTCTTCCAGAGCCGCCTCTGCTTTCTCAGCACGCTGAATCAGGGCAGTCTTTTCCTTAGCCCAAGCCTCTTTGTCCGAAGTAAGCCGATCTTCAATTTTTCGGCTTCAGACACACTAAACTGAAATTTTGATTCAGCCTTTTTGGTTTCAGTCTCCTGAGCCGCCAGCCGGGTCTTAGCCTCGGACAATTGAGTTTCCAATTCTGTGGTAGCAGCCTACATACATCACAAGTTTGTCAAGTTTCATGGCGGATTACAATAATACAAGTCCCAAGTGCTTTACAAGCAACAACACTTGGCACTTGGGGGCTAATGTCTGTCAACGCAATTTTTTAAAGGAATCGACTCTTTCTAAAGTCCCAAGTGCTTTGCAAGCAACAACACTTGGCACTTGGGGGCTAATGCATATTTGCTGGTTTCTTTCTCAGGATGAGCCGGGTGTGCTGTTGACAGTCCCAGCCGACTCATAGGGGCTATACATTTAAGTTCTGTTCTTTTACACAATGATTAATAGGACCGACTCATTCATACTGATTAAGCCGGCCGTTGGGTACTACAAGTGCAAAGTTATGCTATTATCAGCATCCGGTTTAAGTTTTTAAACCGGACTTGAAGAGAGTTGTTGGGGAATGTAGTAATTTCAAAAAAATTCCTATGCACACGCAAGATCATGGTGATGCATAGCAACGAGAGGGAAGAGTATCATCCATGTACCCTCGTAGACCGTAAGCGGAAGCGTTATGAGAACACGGTTGATGTAGTCGAACGTCTTCACGATCTGACCGATCCAAGTACCAAACGCATGGCACCTACGAGTTCAGCACACGTTTAGCTCGATGACGTCCCACGAACTCCGATCCAGCAGAGCTTCGCGGGAGATTTCCATCAACACGACGGCGTGATGACGGTGATGATGTTGCTACCGACGCAGGGCTTCGCCTAAGCACCGCTACGATATGATCGATGTGGATTATGGTGAAGGGGGGCACCGCACATGGCTTGGAACAATCAACGTGTGTGTCCTAGGGTGCCCCTGCCCCCGTATATAAAGGAGCAAGGGGGAGGCCGGCCGGCCCCTGTAGGGCGCGCCAGGAGGAGGAATCCTCCTCCTAGTAGGAGTAGGACTCCCCTTTCCTACTCCTACTAGGAGGAGGAAAGGAAGGAGGAGAGGGAAAAGGAAGGAGAGGGAGGAAAGGAGGAAAGGGGGGCCGACCCCTAGTCCAATTCGGTTTCGGCTAGGGGGGCGCGTGCCCTGCCTCCTCTCTTCCACCACTTGGCCCGTCAGGCCCAATACTTCTTCCCCGTATTCCCGTAACTCCTCGGTTCTCTGAAAAATACCCGAATCACTCGGAACCTTTCCGATGTCCGAATATAGTCGTCCAATATATCGATCTTTACATCTCGACCATTTTGAGACTCCTCGTCATGTCCCCGATCTCATCTGGGACTCTGAACTACCTTCGGTACATCAAATCACATAAACTCATAATACCGATTGTCACCGAACGTTAAGCGTGCGGACTCTACGGGTTCGAGAACTATGTAGACATGACCAAGACACGTCTCCGGTCAATAACCAATAGCGGAACCTGGATGTTCATATTGGCTCCTACATATTCTACGAAGATCTTTATCGGTCAAACTGCATAACAACACATATCATGTTGGTGAATAAAAATATAGCTCCAAGTAAATTACCGATGGAAGTGGACAAAAGAGGGGATGCCTTCCGGGGCATCCCCAAGCTTTGACTTTTTGGTGTCCTTGGATTATCTTGGGGGTGCCATGGGCATCCCCAAGCTTAGGCTCTTGCCACTCCTTGTTCCATAATCCATCACAAGAATTCACCCAAAACTTGAAAACTTCACAACACAAAACTTAAAGTAGAAAACTCGTGAGCTCCGTTAGCGAAAGAAAACAAAAAACCACTTCAAGGTACTGTAATGAACTCATTATTTATTTATATTGGTGTTAAACCTACTGTATTCCAACTTATCTATAGATTATAAACTATTTTACTAACCATAGATTCATCAAAATAAGCAAACAACACACGAAAAACAGAATCTGTCAAAAACAGAATCTGTCAAAAACAGAACAGTCTGTAGTAATCTGTAGCTAGCGCAAGATCTGGAACCCCAAAAATTCTAAAATAAATTGCTGGACGTGAGGAATTTATATATTAATCATCTTCATAAAGAATTAACTAAATATCACTCTCCAAATAAAAATGACAGCAGTTCTCATGAGCGCTAAAGTTTCTGTTTTTTTGCAGCAAGTTCAACAAGACTTTCCCCAAGTCTTCCCAACGGTTCTACTTGGCACAAACACTAATTAAACACAACCAAAACAGAGGATAAATAATTTATTTATTACTAAACAGGAGCAAAAAGCAAGGAATAAAAATAAAATTGGGTTGCCTCCCAACAAGCGCTATCATTTAACGCCCCTAGCTAGGCATAAAAGCGAGGATATATCTAGGTATTGTCATCTTTGGTAGGCAATCCATAAGTGGCTCTCATGATAGTTTCATATGGCAATTTTATTTCTTTCTTGGAAAGTGTTCCATGCCATTTTTAATGGAAATTGAAATCTAATATTCCCTTCCTTCATATCAATAATCGCACCAACCGTTCTAAGGAAAGGTCTACCAAGAATAATAGGGCAAGAAGGATTGCAATCTATATCAAGAACAATGAAATCTACGGGCACATAATTTATATTTGCAACAATAAGAACATCATTAATCCTTCTCATAGGTTTCTTAATAGTAGAATCCGCAAGATGCAAGTTTAGAGAGCAATCATCAAAATTGCGGAAATCTAGCAAATCACACAAAGTTTTGGGGATAGTGGAGACACTAGCACCCAAATCACACAAAGAATAAAACTAATGATCTTTAATTTTAATTTTAATAGTTGGTTCCCACTCATCATAGAGTTTTCTAGGGATAGAAGCTTTCAACTCAAGTTTTTCTTCATAAGATTGCATCAAGGCATCAACAATATGTTCGGTGAAGGCTTTCTTTTGACTATAAGCATGTGGAGAATTTAGCACGGATTGCAACAAGGAAATACAATCAATTAAAGAGCAACTTTCATAATTAAATTCCTTGAAATCCAATATAGTGGGTTTAGCAACATCTAGATTTTTATTTCTTTCAATCCCACTTTCATCAATTTCATCATAAAGATCTAAATACTCCGAATTTTCAGAACGCCTTCTAGGTAAAGGAAGATCATATTCAGTTTCATCAAGATTCATATTGCAAAACAAAGATTTAATAGGAGACACATCAATAACTTTTAGATCTTCATCTTGATTTTCATAGGAATTCGGTTTAGCAGCCATCTTATTGACTAAGGTGACTTGCATATCCGAAATTTCAGCAGTCATCTTTTCTAGACGAGCAATTTGGGATCTTATACCATCAAATTCTTTAGACTTATCATCAAGCTCTTTATTCATATAACTCATAAAACTTTTTTGTTCCTTAAGCTCGTTTCTAAAGAAATTATTATGCTCGAATTGCAAAAACATAAACTTCCTAACGTTGTTTTCAATCTCCTCTAACCCTTTAAGGTGAAGATCACCAAATCTTGGTTGAGCCATCGTGACAAACAAGCAATCCAGCACACGGGCAAACAAAAAGGCAAGCGAGAAAAAGGCAAACGGAGAAAGAGAGGCAGAGAAGGAGAAGGAGATTGGGAAAGAGAGGGCGAATAAAACGGCAAGGGTGAAGTGGGGGAGAGGAAAATGAGAGGCAAATGGCAAATAATGTAATGCGAGAGATAGGGATTGTGATGGGTACTTGGTATGTTGACTTTTTGCGTAGACTCCCCGGCAACGGCGCCAGAAATTCTTCTTGCTACCTCTTGAGCTTGCGTTGGATTTCCCCGAAGAGGAAAGGATGATGCAGCAGAGTAGCGTAAGTATTTCCCTCAGTTTTTGAGAACCAAGGTATCAATCCAGTAGGAGGCCACGCTCAAGTCCCTCGTACCTGCACAAAACGATAGCTACTCGCAACCAACGCGATTAGGGGTTGTCAATCCCTTCACGGTCACTTACGAGAGTGAGATCTGATAGATAGAATATTTTTGGTATAGAGATGCAAAGTGAAAAGTAAAAGGCAAAGTAAAAAAGCAAAGCAAGATTAAAGTGATGGAGATTGATATGATGAGAATAGACCCGGGGGCCATAGGTTTCACTAGTGGATTCTCTCAAGAGCATAAGTATTCTACGGTGGGTGAACAAATTACTGTTGAGAAATTGACAGAATTGAGTATAGTTATGAGAATATCTAGGCATGATCATGTATATAGGCATCACGTCCGTGACAAGTAGACCAAAACGATTCTACATCTACTACTATTACTCCACTCATCGACCGCTATCCAGCATGCATCTAGAGTACTAAGTTAAAAACAGAGTAACGCTTTAAGAAAGATGACATGATGTAGAGAGATAAATTCATGCAATATGAAATAAACCCCATCTTGTTATCCTCGATGGCAATGATGCAATACGTGCCTTGCTGCCCCTTCTGTCACTGGGAAAGGACACCGCAAGATCGAACCCAAAGCTAAGCACTTCTCCCATGGCAAGAACTACCAATCTAGTTGGCTAAACCAAACGGATAATTTGAAGAGACTTGCAAAGATAACCAATCATACATAAAAGAATTCAGAGAAGATTCAAATATTATTCATAGATAGACTTGATCACAAACCCACAATTCATCGGTCTCAACAACCACACCGTAAAAAGAAGATTACATCGAATAGATCTCCATGAGAGAGGGGGAGAACTTTGTATTGAGATCCAAAAAGAGAGAAGAAGCCATCTAGCTACTAACTATGAACCCGAAGGTCTGAGGTAAACTACTCACACTTCATTGGAGGGGCTATGATGATGTAGAAGCCCTCCGTGATGACGGCCCTCTCCGGCGGAGCTCCGGAACAGGCCCCAAGATGGGATCTCGTGGATACAGAAAGTTGCGGCAGTGGAATTAGATTTTTGGCTCCTGTTCTGATCGTTTGGGGGTACGTAGGTGTATATAGGAGGAAGGAGTACGTCAGTGGAGCACCGAGGGGCCCACGAGGCAGGGGGCGCGCCCTAGGGGGGGGCGCCCCCACCCTCGTGACCGCCTCTTTGACTCCCTGGAGTAGGGTCCAAGTCTCCTGGATCACGTTCGGTGAGAAAATCACGTTCCCAAAGGTTTTATTCCGTTTGGACTCCGTTTGATATTCTGTTTCTCCGAAACACTGAAATAGGCAAAAAACAGCAATTCTGGGCTGGGCCTCCGGTTAATAGGTTAGTCCCAAAAATAATATAAAAGTGGAAAATAAAGCCCAATATAGTCCAAAAACAGTAGATAATATAGCATGGAGCAATCAAAAATTATAGATACGTTGGAGACGTATCAAGTATACAAACCAAATTTATTGATTCGACACAAGGGGAGCCAAAGAATATTCTCAAGTATTAGTAGCTGAGTTGTCAATTCAACCACACCTGGAAACTTAATATCTGTAGCAAAGTATTTAGTAGCAAAGTAATATGATAGTAGTGGCAACGATAGCAAAAGTAACAGTACTAAAAGTAATATTTTTGGGTTTTGTTGTGACTCTAACAGTAGCAACAGAAAAGTAAATAAGCGAAGGACAATATATGAAGAGCTCATAGGCAATGGATCGGTGATGGAGAATTATGCCAGATGCGATCGATCATGTAACAGTCATAACATAGGTGACACAGAACTAGCTCCAGTTCATCAATGTAATGTAGACATGTATCCTGAATATAGTCATACGTGCTTATGGAAAAGAACTTGCATGACATCTTTTGTCCTACCCTCCCGTGGCAGCAGGGTCCTATTGGAAACTAAGGGATATTAAGGCCTCCTTTTAATAGAGTACCGGACCAAAGCATTAACACATAGTGAATACATGAACTCCTCAAACTACGGTCATCATCGGGAGTGGTCCCGATTATTGTCACTTCGGGGTTGCCGGATCATAACACATAGTAGGTGACTATAGACTTGCAAGATAGGATCAAGAACTCTCATATATTGATGAAAACATAATAGGTTCAGATCTGAAATCATGGCACTCGGGCCCTAATGACAAGCATTAAGCATAGCAAAGTCACATCAACATCAATCTCAGAACATAGTGGATACCAGAGATCAAACTCTAACAAAACTAACTCGATTACATGATAAATCTCATCCAACCCATCACCGTCCAGCAAGCCTACGATGGAATTACTCACGCATGGCGGTGAGCATCATGAAATTGGTGATGGAGGAAGGTTGATGATGACGATGGCGACGGATTCCCCTCTCCGGAGCCCCGAACGGACTCCAGATCAGCCCTCCCGAGAGAGTTTAGGGCTTGGCGGCTGCTCCGTATCGTAAAACGCGATGAATCCTTCTCTCTGATTTTTCTCTCCCTGAAAGTGAATATAGGGAGTCAAGGTTGAGGTTGGTGGAGCGTCAGGGGGCCCACGAGGCAGGGGGCGCGCCCAGGGGGTAGGGCGCGCCCCCCACCCTCGTGGACTGGGTGTGGGCCCCCTGACGTGGATCTTTCTTCCAGTATTTTTTATATATTCCAAAATAATTCTCCATTGATTTTCAGGTCATTCCGAGAACTTTTATTGCTGTACAAAAATAAACCATGGCAATTCTGCTAAAAACAACATCAGTCCGGGTTAGTTCCATTCAAATCATGCAAGTTAGAGTCCAAAACAAGGGCAAAAGTGTTTGGAAAAGTAGATACGATGGAGACATATCAACTCCCCCAAGCTTAAACCTTTGCTTGTCCTCAAGCAATTCAGTTGATAAACTGAAAGTGATAAAGAAAAACTTTTACAAACTCTGTTTGCTCTTGTTGTTGTAAATATGTAAAGCCAGCATTCAGGTTTTCAGCAAAGATTATGAACTAACCATATTCACAATAACACTTAGGTCTCATGTTTACTCATATCAATGGCATAATCAACTAGCGAGCAATAATAATAAATCTCGGATGACAACACTTTCTCAAAATAATCATGATATGATATGACAAGATGGTATCTCGCTAGCCCTTCTGAGACCGCAAAACATAAATGCAGAGCACCTTTAAAGATCAAGGACTGACTAGACATTGTAATTCATGGTAAAAGAGATCCAGTCAAGTCATACTCAATGTAAACTAACAGTAATGAATGCAAATGACAGCGGTGCTCTCCAACTGGTGATTTTTAATAAGAGGATGATGACTCAACATAAAAGTAAATGGATAGGCCCTTCGCAGAGGGAAGCATGGATTTGTAGAGGTGCCAGAGCTCGGTTTTGAAATAGATATGAATAACTTTTTGAGCGGTATACTTTCATTGTCAACATAACAACCGAGAGATCTCGATATCTTCCATGTTACACACATTATAGGCGGTTCCCAAACAGAATGGTAAAGTTTATACTCCCCCTCCACCAACAAGCATCAATCCATGGCTTGCTCGAAACAACGAGTGCCTCCAACTAACAACAATCCTGGGGGAGTTTTGTTTGAAGTTATTTTTATTTGAGTTGCATAAAGCATGGGACTGGGCATCCCGGTGACTAGCCATGTTCTCATGAGTGACGAGCGGAGTCCACTCCTCTTGAGAATAACCCGCCTAGCATGGAAGATACAAACATCCCTAGTTGATACATGAGCTATTCGATCATACAAAACAGAATGTTTATTTGAAGGTTTAGGGTTTGGAACATATAAATTTACTTGGAACGGCAGGTACATACCATATATAGGTAGGTATGGTGGACTCATATGGAACAACTTTGGGGTTTATGGAATTGGATGCACAAGCAGTATTCCCGCTTAGTACAAGTGAAGGCTAGAAAAAGACTGGGAAGCGACCAGCTAGAGAGCGACAACAGTCATGAACATGCATTAAAATTAATCAACACTGAATGCAAGCATGAGTAGGATATAATGCACCATGAACATAAATATCATAGAGGCTATGTTGATTTTGTTTGAATGACATGTGTGAACATGTGCCAAGTCAAGCCACTCGAATCTTTCAAAAGAGGATACCACCCTATCATACAGCATGACAACCATTTTAATAGCATGTTGGCACGCAAGGTAAACCATTATAAGCTCCTAGCTAATTAAGCATGGCATAAGCAACCACAATCTCTAATTGTCATTGCAAACATGTTTATTCATAATAGGATGAATTAGGAACGGTGAACTAATCATATTTACAAAAACAAGAGAGGTCGAGTTCATACCAGCTTCTCTCATCTCAATCATTTCATCATATAATCATCATTATTGCCTTTCACTTGCACGACCGAATAATGTGGATAATAATAATAGTGGACGTGCATTGGACTAAGCTGGAATCTGCAAGCATTCAATTCAAGAGAGAAGACAAGGTAATATGGGCTCTTTGTTAGATCAACAATAATGCATATGAGAGCCACTCAACATTTTAATCATGGTCTTCTCCTCTCAACCCCAAAGAAAAAGAAAAGAATTAAAACTATTTACACGGGAAAGCTCCCAACAAGCAAAAAAGAATGAGAAATCTTTTGGTTTTTTTAATCACTACTACTACAGGCATGGAAAGTAAACTAGCTAAAAAGCTACAACTAATTTTTTTCTTAAGGTTTATCAAACACACAAGAAGAAAGCATAAAAAGGAAAATAAACTAGCATGGATATACAGTGAAAAAGTGTGAGCACCGACAACTAGCATGAGTGTGTGAACATAAATGTAATGTCGGTGAGAAATACGTACTCCCCAAGCTTAGACTTTTGGCCTAAGTTGGTCTATGGCCATGGCTGGCCTGGCGGATATCCAATGTAAAAGTTGGGGTCGTACTGAGAAGAATCCCCCTGGTGCCACTGGTTGGTGATCCCTTCTGGATTCCACTGATAAACAGACTGCTGGTGAGGATCAAATTGTGGTTCCGGCTCTGGCTCTATAGCTGGTGTGGGGTTTCGGTAGGCGTGAATGGCCTCCGGTGGAACAAGGTACTTGCCTGCAGATAAGCCAAACAAGGAAGGACCAGGCAAAGTAATAGTCTCAGGGTGATATTTATCAAATATCAGCTTGTACTGAAGCATGTTTTCCTTATTCTTAATGATAAAATCATGTGCTACCATACTCTTATAGTCTAGAAAAACAGGAGGCAACAACTTCTCTTCCTTCTCATAATGCCTAATAGGTATGTTGAAGTGTGCAGCGAGGCGCGAGGCGAAGATGCCTCCAAGGACGGGGCCCATAGTACGGTTAAGATTTAACCGCTTTGCAACAATAGCGCCCATACTAAATGTGTCATCACGGAACAAGGCATAACACAAAATAATAATATCAGGGGCACTAAGGTTGCCACAGTTTCCGCAACCAATTAAGCATCTACTAGTAAATATTGCGACATAACGTAAAACAGGAAAAATATATGCTAGTAATTCTTGCATCAGAAACTTTCCTCGTTTCCCCTACAACAATTGTATCAATAAACCCTTCCACATCGTCATGATCTGGTTCCTCTACGCTGCCCTCAAAAGGTATCAAACAAACCCGACAAAAATCACGCAGTGACATCTCCTTATGCTCATCATATAAATAAAATTCCACCGTAGGTGGTGAGCTCCTAGCATGGAAATGAAAGTTTTGCACAAAGATATTGGTGAGTAAGAGATACTGTTCGCGTTGGTCGTGGAGGAAGGTGGTGAGGCCTGCATTCTCAGCCAATTCAAAGAAATCATCATAAATCTCGACTTCTCTCAAGAAATCATCACAAGGCCATTCACACGGCGGAACCTCCGCGGTGCGAGGGAGATTATACTTGGGCTTCTTGTTCTCTTCACTTTGTTTATCCTTCGAGCTTCGGCTCGATGAGCCCCTCAAAAACCTCTTCATCTTTTCCTGAAAATTTCTGAAATTTTTAGTAACTTCAAAATAAAAGTGAACCAAACTCAACAAAATTGATAGCAACTACTCCTACAAGTGCCTAGAGGCTATATCATGCATTAAAACTACTTTAGACCATATAAATTTGACATGCAAGCTCAAGAACAGGGTCACCTAAGCAGCAAAAATTTGCAATAAATAAAGCACTAGAACAAAAACTAATTGGACTATTGGAGGAGTCACATACCAAAGAACAATCCCCCAAAGCAGTTTTATGAATGGAGCTTTGAGCAAGGAGATCAAAAATGGCAGCAAGATGAGCTAGAACTCGTGCTTAAGCTGGTTAGTGATTTTTTTGGGAGGAAGTAGTGGGTGGTGGCTAGAATAAGTGGAGGGGAGCCACCATGGGCCCATGAGGCAGGGGGGCGCGCCCAGGGGGGTGGGCGCGCCCTGGACCCTCGTGGCCAGGTGCTTGCTCCCCCTGCTGTGTTCTCAGTGCCAGATATTCTCAAATATTCCAGAAAAATCATATTTAAATTTCAGGGCATTTGGAGAACTTTTATTTTCGGGGTATTTTTTTATTGCATGGATAATTCAGAAAACAGAGAGAAAATACTATTTTTGCTTTATTTAATATAAATAACAGAAAGTAAAAAAATGGTACAAAGAGTTGTGTTTTCTAACTTCATCCATCTCATGCTCATCAAAAGGAATCCACTAACAAGGTTGATCAGGTCTTGTTAACAAACTCATTTGGAGTAACATGAAACCGGAGAAATTTCGAATAACACTATGTTACCTCAACGGGGATATGCACGTCCCCAATAATAAGAATATCATATTTCTTCTTGACAGTAGGTAGAGGAAATTCAAAACCTCCAAAAATAATCGATGGAATTTTTCATAGAGTTTATACTATGAACTTGAGGTTGTTTCCTCGAAAAGTGTACGGTATGCTCATTTCCGTTAACATGAAAAGTGACATTTCCTTTGGTGCAATCAATAACAGCCCCTGCAGTATTCAAAAAGGGTCTTCCAAGAATAATAGACATACTATCGTCCTCAGGAATATCAAGAATAACAAAGTCCATTAAAATAGTAACGTTTGCAACCACAACAGGCACATCCTCACAAATACCGACATGTATAGCAGTTGATTTATCGGCCATTTGCAAAGATATTTCAGTAGGTGTCAACTTATTCAAATCAAGTCTACGATATAAAGAGAGAGGCATAACACTTACACTGGCTCCAAGATCACATAAAGCAGCTTTAACATAGTTTCTTTTAATGGAGCATGGTATAGTTGGTACTCTGGGATCTCCAAGTTTCTTTGGTATTCCACCCTTAAAAGTATAATTAGCAAGCATGATGAAAATTTCAGCTTTCGGTATCTTTCTCTTATTTGGAACAATATCTTTCGTATACTTAGCATAAGGATTCATTTTAAGCATATCGGTCAAACACGTACGCAAAAAGATAGGTCTAATCATTTCAGCAAAGCACTCAAAATCCTCATCATCCTTTTTCTTGGATGGTTTAGGAGGAAAAGGCATGGGTTTCTGAACCCATGGTTCTATTTCTTTACCGTGCTTCCTAGCAACAAAGTCTCTCTTATCATAACGTTGATTCTTTGATTGTGGGTTATCAAGATCAACAACAGGTTCAATTTCTACATCATTATCATTGCTAAGTTGAGCATCAACATGAACATCATCATTAACATTATCACTAGGTTCATGTTCATTACCAGATTGTGTTTCAGCATCAGAAATAGAAATATCATTGGGATTCTCAGGTGTGTCTACAACAGGTTCACTAGAAGCATGCAAAGTCCTATCATTTTTATTTTTCTTCCTCTTAGAGGGACTAGGTGCATCAACGTTATTTCTCTGGGAGTCCTGTTCAATTCTCTTAGGGTGACCCTCAGGATACAAAGTTTCCTGAGTCACTTTACCTCCTCTAGTTGCAACTCTAACAGCAAAGTCATTATTCTTACTATTCAATTCATTGAGCAAATCATTCCGAGCTTTAAGTACTTGTTCTACTTGAGTGGTAACCATAGAAGCATGTTTACTAATAAGTTTAAGTTCACCTTTAACACTAGCCATATAATCACTCTAGTGTTCAATCATTTAAGCATTATGTTTCAATTTTCTACCAACATAAGCATTAAAATCTTCTTGCTTAACCATAAATTTATCAAATTCATCCAAACATTGGCTAGCAAACTTAGTAGGAGGGATTTCAGCTTTATCAAATCTATAGAGAGAATTTACCTTTACTACTTGTGTCGGGTTATCAAGACCGTGTGTTTCTTCAATAGGTGATGAATTAAGACCATGTATTTCTTCAATAGGTGGTAAATTCTTAACATCTTCAGCTTTAATACCTTTTTCTTTCATAGATTTCTTTGCCTCTTGCATATCTTCGGGACTGAGAAATAGAATACCCCTTTTCTTCGGAGTTGGTTTAGGAGTTGGTTCAGGAAGTTTCCAATTATTTTCATTGGTCAACATATTATTCAATAGAATTTTAGCTTGATGAACTGTTCTTTCCCTGAAAACACAACCAGCACAACTATCTAGGTAATCTCTGGAAGCATCGGTTAGTCCATTATAAAAGATATCAAGTATTTCATTTTTATTGAGAGGATAATCAGGCAAAGCATTAAGTAATTGGAGAAGCCTCCCCAAGCTTGCGGGAGACTCTCTTCTTCAATTTGCACAAAATTATATATTTCCCCTAAAGCAGCTTGTTTCTTATGAGCGGGGAAATATTTAGCACTAGAAGTAATAAATCATACCCTGGGGACTACGCACACAACTAGGATCAAGAGAATTAAACCATATCTTAGCATCACCCTTTAATGAGAACGGAAATATTTTAAGGATATAGTAGTAGCGAGTTTTCTCATCATTAGTGAACAGGGTGGCTATATCATTTAATTCAGTAAGATGTGCCACAACAGTTTCAGATTCATAGCCATAGAAAGGATCAGATTCAACCAAAGTAATTATATCAGGGTCGACAGAGAACTCATAATCCTTATCAGTAACAAAGATAGGTGAAGTAGCATAAGCAGGATCATATTTCATTCTAGAATTCAGAGATTTTTGTTTCAGCTTAGCTAATAGTTTCTTAAGATCACTCCTATCATTGCAAGCAAGAAAGTCTCTAGCAGTTTCTTCATCCATAACATAACCCTTAGGAACAACAGGTAATTCATATCTATGGGGAGAATCTTCATCATCACTTTCATCAATATTATCAGTTTCAATAATTTCATTCTCTCTAGCCCTAGCAAGTTGTTCATCAAGAAATTCACCAAGTGGCACAGTGGTATCAAGCATAGAAGTAGTTTCATCATAAGTATCATGCATAGCAGAAGTGGCATCATTAATAACATGCGACATATCAGAATTAATAGCAGAAGCAGGTTTAGGTGTCGCAAGTTTACTCAGAACAGAAGGTGAATAAAGTGTAGAGCTAGATGACAGTTCCTTACCCCCCCTCGTAGTTGAGGGAAAAATCTTGGTTCTTTGATCTTTCAAGTTCTTCATAATGATAAGCAGATATAAATCCCAAGTGACTCAAAGAATAGAGCTATGCTCCCTGGCAACGGCGCCATAAAATAGTCTTGACAACCCACAAGTATAGGGGATCGCAACAGTTTTCGAGGGTAGAGTATTCAACCCAAATTTATTGATTTGACACAAGGGGAGCCAAAGAATATTCTCAAGTATTACTACCTTAGTTGTCAATTCAACCACACCTGGAAACTTAATATCTACAGCAAAGTATTTAGTAGCAAAGTAATATGATAGTAGTGGTAATGATAGAAAAAGTAATATTTTTGGGTTTTGTAGTGATTGTAACAGTAACAGCGGAAAAGTAAATAAGCGAAGGATAATATATGAAAAGCTCGTAGGCAATGGATCGGTGATGGGGAATTATGCCGGATGCCGGATGCACATGCTCACTAGCTGAGCTATTCTCCTCCATCTTGTTGGCAAAAGAACTTGTCAGAGGTCTCACACCTCTCAACACGGGCATGAGCCTGAAATCCCAATTTCAGCTCTTGGAACATCTCATATGTTCTGTGGCGTTCAAAACATCATTGGAATCCCGATTCTAAGCCGTAAAGTATGGTGCACTAAACTATCAAGTAGTCATCAGGATGTGTCTGTCAGGTGTTCACAACATCCACAGACGACGTTGTAGGGGTTTGCACATCGAGCGGTGCATCAAAGACATAAGCCTTCTGTGTAGCAGTGAGGACACTCCTCGGACTACGGACCTAGTATGCATCATTGCTTACAATATCTTTCAACTTAATCTTTCTCTAGGAACGTATTGAAACAGGGAGCTACAACGTGAGCTATTTATCTACAACATATTTGCAAAGACAATTTAGACTATGTTCATGATAATTGAGTTCATCTAATCAAATTATTTAATGAACTCCCACTCAGATAGACATCCCTCTAGTCATCTAAGTGAAACATGATCCAAATCGACTTGGCCGTGTCCAATCATCACATGAGACGGACTAGTCATCAACCGTGAACATCTCATGTTGATCGTATCTTCTATACGACTCATGCTCGACCTTTCGGTCTTCCGTGTTCCGAGGCCATGTCTGTACATGCTAGGCTCGTCAAGTCAACCTAAGTGTATTGCGTGTGTAAATCTGGCTTACACCCGTTGTATTCGAACGTTAGAATCTATCACACACGATCATCACGTGGTGCTTCGAAACAACGAACCTTTGCAACGGTGCAAAGTTAGGGGGAACACAATTCTTGAAATTATTGCGAGGGATCATCTTATTTAAGCTACCGTCGTTCTAAGCAAATAAGATGTAAAACATGATAAAAATCACATGCAATCAAATAGTGACATGATATGGCCAATATCATTTTGCTCCTTTTGATCTCCATCTTCGGGGCTCCATGATCATCATTGTCACCGGCATGACACCATGATCTCCATCATCATGATCTCCATCATCGTGTCTTCTTGAAGTTGTCTCGTCATCTATTACTTCTACTACTATGGCTAACGCTTTAGCAATAAAGTAAAGTAATTACATGACGTTTATGTTGGCACGCAAGTCATAAATAAATTAAGACAACTCCTATGGCCCCTGCCGGTTGTCATACTCATCGACATGCAAGTCGTGATTCCTATTACAAGAACATGATCAATCTCATACATCACATATATCATTCATCACATCCTTTTGGCCATATCACATCACAAGACATATGCTGCAAAAACAAGTTAGACGTTCTCTAATTGTTGTTGCAAGTTTTTATGTGGCTGCTATAGGTTTCTAGCAAGAACATTTCTTACCTACGCCAAAACCACAACGTGATATGCCAATTTCTATTTACCCTTCATAAGGACCCTTTTCATCGAATCCGATCCGACTAAAGTGGGAGAGACAGACACCCGCTAGCCACCTTATGCAACTAGTGCATGTCAGTCGGTGGAACCAGTCTCACGTAAGAGTACGTGTTAGGTCAGTCCGGGCCGCTTCATCCCACGATGCCGCCGAATCAAGATAAGACTAGTAACAGTAAGTAAATTGACAATATCGACGCCCACAACTGCTTTGTGTTCTACTCGTGCATAGAAACTACGCATAGACCTAGCTCATGATGCCACTGTTGGGGAACATAGCAGAAATTCAAAATTTTCTACGCATCACCAAGATCAATCTATGGAGTAATCTAGCAACGAGGGGAAGGAGAGTGCATCTACATACCCTTGTAGATCGCTAAGCGGAAGCGTTCAAGTGAACGGGGTTGATGGAGTCGTACTCGTCGTGATCCAAATCACCGATGATCCTAGTGCCGAACGGACGGCACCTCCGCGTTCAACACACGTACATCCCGGTGACGTCTCCTACGCCTTGATCCAGCAAGGGGAGAAGGAGAGGTTGGGGAAGACTCCATCCAGCAGTAGCACGACGGCGTGGTGGTGGTGGAGGAGCGCGGTACTCCAGCAGGGCTTCGCCAAGCACCGCAAGAGATGAGGAGGGAGAGGGGTAGGGCTGCGCCAATAGGGAGATTGAATCGTATGTTGGGCTACCCCTTTGCCTCCACTATATATAGGGGGAGAGGGAGGGTTGTGCCCCCACCTAGGGTTCCCACCCCAAGGGGTGCGGCAGCCCCTAGATCCCATCTAGGGTGGCGGCCACAAGGGGGAGAGGGGGAGGCGCACCTAGGGTGGGCCTTAGGGCCCATCTGCCCTAGGGTTTGCCCTCTTCCCTTCTTGGAGGCGCCTTGGGCCTTGGTGGGAGGCGCCCCAGCCCACCTAGGGGCTGGTCCCTTCCCACTATTGGCCCATGTAGGCCTCCGGGGCTGGTGGCCCCACCTGGTGGACCCCCGGACCCCTCCGGTAGTCCCGGTACACTACCGGTGATGCCCGAAACACTTCCGGTGGCCAAAACCATACTTCCTAAATATTAATCTTTACCTCCGAACCATTCTGGAACTCCTCGTGACGTCCGGGATCTCATCCGGGACTCCGAAAAACATTCAGTAACCGCGTACATACTTTCCCTATAACCCTAGCGTCATTGAACCTTAAGTGTGTAGACCCTACGGGTTCGGGAGTCATGCAGACATGGCCGAGACAACTCTCCGGTCAATAACCAACAGCGGGATCTGGATACCCATGTTGGCTCCCACATGTTCCACGATAATTTCATCGGATGAACCACGATGTCAAGGACTTAATCAATCCCGTATACAATTCCCTTTGTCTAGCGGTACAATACTTGCCCGAGATTCGATCTTCGGTATCCCGATACCTTGTTCAATATCGTTACCGGCAAGTCTCTTTACTCATTCCGTAACACATCATCCCGTGATCAACTCCTTGATCACATTGTGCACATTATGATGATGTCCTACCGAGTGGGCCCAGAGATACCTCTCCGTTTACACGGAGTGACAAATCCCAGTCTCGATTCGTGCCAACCCAACAGATACTTTTGGAGATACCTGTAGTGTAGCTTTATAGCCACCCAGTTACGTTGTGACGTTTGGCACACCCAAAGCACTCCTACGGTATCCGGGAGTTGCACAATCTCGTGGTCTAAGGAAATGACACTTGACATTAGAAAAGCTTTAGCATACGAACTACACAATCTTTGGGCTAGGCTTAGGATTGGGTCTTGTCCATCACATCATTCTCCTAATGATGTGATCCCGTTATCAACGACATCCAATGTCCATGGTCAGGAAACCATAACCATCTATTGATCAACGAGCTAGTCAACTAGAGGCTTACTAGGGACATGGTGTTGTCTATGTATCCACACATGTATCTGAGTTTCCTATCAATACAATTCTAGCATGGATAATAAACAATTATCATGAACAAGGAAATATAATAATAACCAATTTATTATTGCCTCTAGGGCATATTTCCAACACAATTAGCTGTCATAAATGCTTCTCGTACTACTCCATGGTATGCTGATTATGCTAATTACATTGTTGCTACATTTATACCACCTAGTTTCACATACCAGCAAAAGAAAAAGGTTTTCTATGATTTAAGACATTACTTATGGGATGACCCACACCTTTATAAAGAAGGAGTAGATGGTGTTATTAGACGTTGTGTACCTGAGTATGAACAGGAAAAGATCCTACGCAAGTGTCACTCCGAGGCTTATGGAGGACACCACGCTGGTGATAGAACTGCACATAAGGTATGGCAATCCGATTTTTATTGGCCTACTCTTTTCAAGGATGCCCGTAAGTTTGTCTTGTCTTGTGATGAATGTCAAAGAATTGGTAATATTAGTAGACGTCAAGAAATGCCTATGGACTATTCACTTGTTATTGAACCATTTGATGTTTGGGGCTTTGATTATATGGGACCGTTTCCTTCCTCTAATGGGTATACACATATTTGCTACTCATGTTGATCTCACTAAGGAGAAGTGGCTTAAATATCATCCTCCCATTGAAGTAAAAGTAGTTGAACCTATTAAAGTTGAAGAAAAGACTATCACTTATAATGTTGATCCTATTGTTCCTACCGCTTATATTGAGAAACCACCTTTCCCTACTAGAGTAAAGGATCATGCTAAAGCTTCAACTATGGTTCGTAAGAGTAATACTAGAACGCCTACACTCTCTGAGCAAATTAAGGTTGAACCTAGTATTGCTATGGCTAAAGATCTCTTCGCCGATAATATTGATGGGAATGTTATTTACTTTTGTGATGAAGCTGCTAGAATTGCTAGACCCGATATTAAAAACAAACATAGACCTGTTGTAGGCATGCCTGTTATTTCTGTTACAATAGGAGATCATTTCTATCATGGCTTATGTGATATGGGTGCTAGTGCTAGTGCAATACCTCATTCTTTATATGAAGAAATTATGCATGATATTGCACCAGCTGAGTTAGAAGGTATTGTTGTTACAATTAAGCTTGCCAATAAAGATACTATTTCACCGGTTGGGATTGTTAGAGATGTTGAAGTCTTGTGTGGGAAAGTTAAATATCCTACTGATTTTCTTGTTCTTGGTTCCCCACAAGATGACTTTTGTCCCATTATATTTGGTAGACCCTTCTTGAATACTGTTAATGCTAAGATAGACTGCAAAAAGGATATTGTTTCTGTTGGTTTAGGGGATATGTCTCATGATTTTAATTTTGCTAAATTTCATAGACAACCCCATGATAAAGAATTGCCTAGTAAAGATGAAATTATTAGTCTTGCTTCTATTGTCTTGCCTCCTAATGATCCTCTAGAACAATATTTGCTAGACCATGAAAATGATGTGTTTATGAATGAAAGAAGGGAAATAGATGAAGTATTCTTTAAACAAGGACCTATTTTGAAACACAACTTACCTATTGAAATTTTAGGGGACCCCCCTCCACCCAAGGGTGATCCCGTGTTTGAGCTTAAACCATTACCAGATACTCTTAAATATGCTTATCTTGATGAAAAGAAGATATATCCTGTTATTATTAGTGCTAACCTTTCAGAGCAAGAAGAGGAGAAATTATTGAAAACTATGAAGAAGCACTGTGCTGCTATTGGATATACTCTTGATGATCTTAAGGGCATTAGTACCACTCTATGCCAGCACAAAATAAAATTGGAGAAGGATGCTAAACCGGTTGTTGATCACCAACGACAGTTAAATCCTAAGATGAAAGAAGTGGTAAGAAAAGAAACACTAAATATTCTGGAGGCAGGTATAATTTATCCCGTTGCTGATAGTCAGTGGGTAAGTCCTGTCCATTGTGTCCCTAAGAATTGATCCCACAAAGAATTGTTACAGGCTATAGAATGGTAATTGATTTTCACAAACTAAATAAAGCTACTAAAAAGGATCATTACCCTTTACCTTTTATTGATCAAATATTAGAAAGATTATCTAAACATACACATTTTTTCTTTCTAGATGTTTATTCTGGTTTCTCTCAAATACATGTGTCAAAAGAGGATCAAGAAAAGACCACCTTTACTTGCCCTTTCGGTGCCTTTGCCTATAGACGTATGCCTTTTGGTTTATGTAATGCACCTGCTACCTTTCAAAGATGTATGACTGCTATATTCTCTGACTTTGTGAAAAGATTGTTGAGATTTTCATGGATGATTTCTCCGTGTAGGGAACTTCTTTTGATGATTGCTTAAGCAACCTTGATCGAGTTTTGCAAAGATGTGAAGAAACTAATCTTGTCTTGAGTTGGGAGAAGTGCCACTTTATGGTTAATGAAGGTATTGTCTTGGGGCATAAAGTTTCTGAAAAGGGTATTGAAGTTGATAAAGCTAAAGTTGATGCTATTGAAAAGATGTCGTGTCCTAAGGACATTAAAGGTATAAGAAGTTTCCTTGGTCATGCCGGTTTTTATAGGAGGTTCATTAAAGACTTCTCAAAAATTTCTAGGCGTCTGGCTAATCTCTTACAAAAAGATGTTCCTTTTGTCTTTGATGATGATTGTGTAGAAGCATTTGAAATACTTAAGAAAGCCTTGATTTCTGCACCTATTGTTCAGCCACCTGTTTGGAATTTACCCTTTGAAATTATGTGTGATGCTAGTGATTATGGTGTAGGTGTTGTTCTAGGACAAAGAGTTGATAAGAAATTAAATGTTATCAAATATGCTAGTAAAACTCTAGACAGTGCCCAGAGAAATTATGCTACTATTGAAAAGGAATTTTTAGCAGTTGTATTGGCTTGTGATAAGTTCAGACCTTATATTGTTGATTCTAAAGTAACTGTTCACATTGATCATGCTGCTATTAAATATCTTATGGAAAAGAAAGATGCTAAAGCTAGACTTATTAGATGGGTTCTCTTGCTACAAGAATTTGATTTGCATATTATTGATAGAAAGGGAGCCGAGAACCCCGTTGTCGACAACTTGTCTAGGTTAGAGAATGTTCTTGATGACCCACTACCTATTGATGATAGCTTTCCTGATGAACAATTAGTTGTCATAAATGCTTCTCGTACTGCTCCATGGTATGGTGATTAGGCTAATTACATTGTTGCTAAATTTATACCACCTAGTTTCACATACCAACAAATGAATAAATTTTTCTATGATTTAAGACATTACTTCTGGGATGACCCATGCCTTTATAAAGAAGGAGTAGATGGTGTTATTAGACGTTTTGTACCTGAGCATGAACAGGAACAGATCCTACGCAAGTGTCACTCCGAGGCTTATGGAGGACACCATGCTGGAGATAGAACTGCACATAAGGTATTGCAATCTGGTTTTTATTGGCCTACTCTCTTCAAAGATGCCCTTAAGTTTGTCTTTTCTTGTGATGAATGTCAAAGAATTGGTAATATTAGTAGACGTCAAGAAATCCCTATGAATTATTCACTTGTTATTGAACCATTTGATGTTTGGGGCTTTGATTATATGGGACCGTTTCCTTCCTCTAATGGGTATACACATATTTTAGTTGCTGTTGATTACGTTACTAAGTGGGTAGAAGCTATTCCAACAAGTAGTGTTGATCATAACACCTCTATTAAGATGCTTAAAGAAGTTATTTTTACAAGGTTTGGAGTCCCTAGATACTTAATGATTGATGGTGGTTCACATTTTATTCATGGTGCTTTTCGTAAAATGCTTGCTAATTATGATGTTAATCATAGAATTGCATCTCCATATCATCCATAGTCTAGTGGTCAAGTAGAACTGAGTAATAGAGAGCTTAAATTAATTCTGCAAAAGACTGTTAATAGATCTAGAAAGAATTGGTCCAAGAAACTTGATGATGCATTATGGGCCTATAGAACTGCATAGAAAAATCCTATGGGTATGTCTCCATATAAAATGGTCTATGGAAAAGCATGTCACTTACCTCTTGAACTAGAACATAAGGCATATTGGGCCATTAAAGAGCTCAATTATGATTTCAAACTTGCCGGTGAGAAGAGACTATTTGACATAACTCACTTGATGAAAGGAGAACCCAGGCCTATGAGAATGCCAAACTGTTTAAAGAAAAAGTTAAAAGGTGGCATGACAAAAGAATACAAAAACGTGAGTTTAATGTAAGTGATTGTGTATTGTTATACAACTCTCGTTTAAGATTTTTTGCTGGAAAACTCCTCTCTAAATGGGAAGGTCCTTACGTTATCGAGGAGGTCTATCGTTCCGGTGCCATAAAAATCAACAACTTCGAAGGCAGAAATCCGAGGGTGGTCAACGGTCAAAGAATCAAACACTATATCTCAGGTAATCCTATAAATGTTGAAACTAATGTTATTGAAATCGTAACCCTGGAGGAGTATATAAGGCACACCTTCCAGAACGTTTCAGCTTCCGAAAAGGAAGAGGTATGTGGTACGGTAAGTAAACCGACTCCAAAACAGTTCTAATAGCAATTTTTCTCCGTTTTGGAATATTTAAGAAAATAGGAAAATAAGAAGCGGTTCGGAAAGGACACGAGGCATCCACAAGGGTGGAGGGCACGCCCCCTGCCTCGTGGGCACCTCGTGTGCCCTCCGGACTCTGTTTTCTTGCATGATACTTCTTTTGGTCGGTAAAAATTCATTATATAATCTCTCGAAGGTTTTGACCACCGTACCACGCAAATATCTCCTGTCTTTATTTCGAGCTATTTTTCTGACAGATCTAGATCACTGTCGGTGTCAAAACTGGTGTATCTCGGGTAGGGGGTCCCGAACTGTGCGTCTAAGGAGGATGGTAATAGGAGGCAGGGGACACGATGTTTACCCAGGTTCGGGCCCTCTTGATGGAGGTAATACCCTATGTCCTTCTTCATTGTTCTTGATGATATGAGTATTACAAGAGTTGATCTACCATGAGATCGTAGAGGCTAAACCCTAGAAGCTAGCCTATGGTATGATTGTATCTTGTCCTACAAACTAAACCCTCTGGTTTATATAGACACCGGAGGGGGCTAAGGTTACACAGAGTCGGTTACAAGGGAGGAGATCTACATATCCGTATTGCCAAGCTTGCTTTCCATGCCAAGGAGAGTCCCATCAGGACACGGGACGAAGTCTTCAATCTTGTATCTTCATAGTTCAACAGTCCGGCCAAAGGATATAGTCCGGCTGTCCAGAGACCCCCTAATCCAGGACTCCCTCAGTAGCCCCCGAACCAGGCTTCAATGACGATGAGTCCGACGCACAGATTGTTTTCGGCATTGCAAGGCGGGTTCTTCTCCAAATTCTGAATATTTGCTGAGTAGTGTTCGGCTCCCCATAAATGTTGCACTTCTTGGCTTCTGCGCCCAATAAGGGCTTTCTTCCACGCGTCGAGTGAATGCGAGGAGCCAGGGCGTTTTTACATTCGCCCCCCAGCCATGTAAATAACTTGTCTATTAAAGGGACGGGGATTGAGAGATCCAATCCACCCCATCCTCCCACGGCGAGTATCCATCGGAGCGCGCTTGGAAAAATCCATTCCAACATGGCCGGCCATCGTAGCTCCTCCTCCCGCTCCCGTAGCCCTAAGCCCGGTGACTGGGAGAAGTTTTCCATCCCGCACAACCAATTAGTAGAGTTGGAGACCCAGGGATTTCTCCCTCCAGCATATATGGTCCCCATTCGAGTCGGGCTCGCCACCTATAATGGCGGGGAGCAAGCGAAGAGCTTCCCCAATCCCTCCAAGGGGGAGCGGGTATGCCTTGTGACTTACTTACTAAGGGGACTTGGATTTCCAATCCATCCGTTCCTCCGCGGAATCCTAGAGTTTTACAGCCTCCAGTTGCATAATTTCACCCCTGCTTCCATATTACACATCGCTGGTTATGTTGCCCTTTGTGAGCTATTTCTGGGCTGCGAGGCTCATTTCGAGCTGTGGAAGAGGCTATTCTGCCTTGTGCCCTGTACACAGGAGGGGTCACTTTATCAAGTGGGCGGAGCGTAAATATGGCGCATCGCCGAGACCGGATACATGTCCGATACCCCGAAGAAGATGTCCGAAGACTGGCCTTCGGAGTGGTTTTACATGGAGGACGTCCCCCTTCCAGACCCTGTTCGGAGGGGTCTTCCCGAGTTCAACAATGCTCCTCTGAAGAAACGCCGAAGTTGGCGCCCACGAAGCCCCCAGGGGGAAGACAACGGAGAAGTCCTTTACTTGATGGACCAGATTAAAGTGCTGGCTCAATCAGGATTGACAATAATCGAAGTTATGTCAATATGCATAATGCAGGGGGTGCAGCCGCTTCAATATCGAGGGCACCCCCTGTGGTGTTTTAATAGGGAAGATGATGCCACCCGCTGCGGGCGTAAGGGACCGGACTCCGCTGCTGCTCTAGCAAAAAATCTGTCTGAGTTGTTCAAGGGAGAGGAAGAGGAGTTCATCTGTATTAAGCCACGGGATGGATTCTCCATGTACAGCCCTCCAAGCTGGGTGAGCTGTCACTTTTTACTCCCAACCTTCCTGCATTCTTCGTCGTAAATATTCACCTTGCCGTTTCACGGCAGGAACTGCGAAAAGCTGTAAGGGAGGTCAACAACCCACCTCCACAACTGGAGGACCCTGACCGGGCCCTCGATCCCGGACTCGAAGAGGATCCGGACATATTTGTGGAGCTGATAGAAAGGAAATTCTATCAATTGAGCTGCAACGATGCCATGGTGGCCATAACGGCCGACTATCCTGGACTACTCTCTGCATCGCATGTAAGAAAAAACTGGAGTCCCAACTTCCAAGAAGGATCCCCTTTTATGCACTTCACCTATCGTACACATATGGTGTTTTACAGGGAAGGCCTTCGGGACGCCGTGCCGAACCCACAGCGACTCGCCAACAAGGGGCACCGCGCTAGGTAGGCCGAAAAGGAAGGCGATCAGGACGGAGACGCCAGGGCAGAGGTATGACACAAAACCTCGCTCCGTGGTTGTCGTCTTTCTTAAAATATAATGACATCCATGTTCCCTAGCAGAAAAAATGCTTGCCGGACTATATCCGGAGAGGCTGCCGATAACGCCTCCACCAGCCGGGCTCCAGGGCCGGACATAGAGGCAGAAGCTAACACGGGGCAGACGCCGGATGCTCCTCCTATAGAGGATGCAGACAGACTATCTGCTACAAATTCCGAAGTGGAGAGCGCCATGAATCACAGGCGTCGCCGGGCCGTACTCCATGACACTTGTTTCTTGCAAGAGGCGTTCGATGCCTTCAACTCAGGAGATGCGTACATCCATGCTGCTCAAAATGGTCTAGCCAGAGCCTCGGGCCAGTATGTAAGGGATATACAGGTAAGAAAATCTGACGATTATATATATATCAGTAGCCCCTGAGACTTGAAACAATTGGCGCAACTGTTTTAAGGATCACTATTTGTGCAAGTTCTTACAAGGAAGAATTCCCAATTGTCCCAAGAGCTGGAAGAGTGCAAGCCTAGTTAGGGGCCACTGTTGCCGCGTTGAAGGAGTCCGAGAAGGGCCCCTCTGGTAACACTTGTTTCCATTGCAAAGAATATAGGTACTAGGTAGTATTCGGCATGCATGCAAATCTAACAATAGATTTTGCAGATGACCCCAGAATGAATCCGGAGGCCGTGGCGGTGAATGCGGCACATGATGATCGACAGCTAAATGCTGGCGAGCGCGTGCTTACGCGAGTCAGGCAGGAGAAAAATAATCTCCAAGACGCCAATATCCGGCTGGGCGTGGAACTGAAAGATGTCCAAGCCCAGCTTGCGGACTTCGTGAAGGAGAATAAGCGGCTTCAACGCGGCATTTTTAGTAAGTGCTTGAACAAACTTTTAAAGGAGTTCAGCGAAGAAGCCGGCTAACAGAGTTATGTCTGCAGGTATGCTGATGGGTCATCCCGTGGAGGAGATGCCCGGGTCTTCGGGTGATCTTCTACCAGAGCTCTCACAACTGCACGAGCAAGTTCGACGGGTGATGCAGGGTATTTCCCAAGCCTTGTGGCCATCCGCGTCCCCGCCAGGAGGCATGGGGGAGCTTATAGAGAAGCTCAAGGGAGCGCGGTAGCGCTTCCGATTATGGAAGATATCAGCCTACCGACAAGGTGCAAGGGAAGTCTGGGCTATGGTGAAGACGCGATATACCAAAGCTGACCCAAACCACATGGTCGAGGTCGGACCTATGGGGCCCGATGGGAAAGAGGTCCCCGTCAGCTTAGTGTATGACCAAGTAGAATTAGCTGCAAAGTATTCCCAACAGGATTGTAGGCTAGATAGCCTGTTGGATGGTATAGAAGAAGAATTTAATCAGTCTTAGTGATTGTGTACTTCAAGTGACATATATAATGTCCCTAGCCGAATTGTAAATCATTTGTCATGGTAGACCTTTTCGCTTCGACCTCTGGACCCGATAGTCCGGAGTGTATCCGAATACCCGCTCGATTATGTAAAAACTGGGGTATGCATGGAAACCAGGCGTAGGGGTCGTAAGTGCTTGAACAGACAAGTACCCAACTAGCTATGTTATATTACATGGATAGTAAGAAACATCTTCCAGGGAGAATAGTTCCGTTAAGGGTTCCTTTCCCTGGGTACGCATGCCCTAATGTGCATGTCCGAACGACGAAACGAGTCGCAGGCTAAAAGCATTTGGGGGCATGTTTTGAAATAAATAAAATTCATCTTTTGTTCACCGACCGAATATTCCCTTAAGAACGCTAGCTTTCGGCTTCACCCAGTCTGAGGTACACATCCGGCTGACCCGGCAGTAACAATCGCAGAGGTGCTCCCCTTATGACCTAGCCGAATTAACGGGAATGTAGGGCATAAATACAAGAGCCAGGCAACCCAGCTTGGCCAAAACTTAAGTCATATCGATGCATATAATGGTGAAAAAATGTACATGCGTGGGGCATAAAGCCTAGAACAATAGTTCTATTAAGCTTCTGTATAGGAAGCCCCCAGGTATAATGAGCGCGGTTAGCGCGTCAAGATTGTGTAGTCAAGACACAAGTTAGCCTTTTTAAGGCATTGAGGAGGAGAAAAAGGAAGAGAGAAAGAGAGAAAAGACAGATAATGGATATGTAAAAATTTGACGGGGGTAAGGAGACGAACATAGAGTCCGGCGCTAGGCGTAGAATCTTCGGAGTCTGGCTGCGTTCCATGGGTTTGGCTCGAGTCAATTGTCCGATGCATCCCGCAGACAGTATGCTCCACCGGTCAGAACTTGGTCAATAATGAAGGGACCTTCCCATTTGGGCTTGATCTTGTTCTTTTTCTTCTCTGGCAGGCGTAAAACTAGTTTGCCAACGTTATAGGTTTTGGCCCGTACTTCTTTGCTTTGATACCTTCGAGCCTGTTGCTGATAGAATGTGGAACGGGCTTTTGCCACGTCGCGCTCCTCCTCCAGGGCGTCCAAACTGTCCTGCCGATCGAGCTCGGCCTCTTTCTCTTCGTACATGCACACTCGAGGTGAGTCATGAATTATGTCGTAAGGCAGTACTACCTCTGCGTCGTAAACCATAAAGAACGATGTGTATCTGGTAGTACGATTTGGCGTGGTCCGCAGCCCCCATAGTACAGAGTCGAGCTCCTCTACCCAGTGCGTGTTTGATTCCTTTAAGGACCGCACTAATCTTGGTTTGATGCCGCTCATGATAAGACCGTTTGCTCGCTCGACTTGACCGTTGGTTTGCGGGTGATAGACAGAAGCATAATCGACCTTGATGCCCATGTTGCTGCACCAACGTTTCACCTCATCGGCTGTAAAGTTCGTGCCCTTGTCAGTGATGATGCTGTGGGGGATGCCATAACGGTGTACAACCCCAGATATGAAGTCTATCACCGGTCCGGATTCAGCTGTTTTGACAGGTTTGGCTTCTATCCATTTGGTGAATTTAAACACCATGACCAGTAAGTATTTTTTTTCTTATGGGTTCCCCCTTTAAGGGGTCCGGCCATATCAAGCCCCCAGACCGCAAAGGGCCAAATAATGGGGATTGTTTGGAGAGTGGTAGGCGGCATATGGCTTTGGTTTGCAAAAGGCTGGCAACCGACGCAATGTTGGACCAAATGTTGTGCATCTGCTCGGGCCGTCGGCCAGTAGAAACCAGTACGGAAGGCCTTGCTTACAAGGGCCCGAGCTGCGGCGTGATGGCCACCGAGTCCAGCATGGATTTGTGCTAAAAGCTTCCGCCCTTCCTCTTCGGAGATGCACCTTTGAAGGACTCCGGTAGTGCTTTTCTTGTAAAGCTCTCCCTCATGGACCTTGTAGGCTTTGGATCGCCGCACTATGCAGCGTGCCTCATTTTGGTCCTCGGGTAGTTCCTGCCTGGTTAGATAGGCCAGGAATGGTTATGTCCACGGGGCGATGACGGCCATTATTACGTGGGCTGAAGGTGTTATTTCGATGGTAGAGCCTCCGATTGTGTCAGAGTGTTCGGTATCTGGTGTTGTGGCCGGGTCCGGACTATTGTTACCGGTGTCCCCTTCCCATACCACGGATGGCTTAAATAGTTTTTCCAGGAATATGTTAGGTGGGACAGGCTCGCGCTTAGCGCTGATACGGGCGAGGATATCCGCCGCCTGGTTGTTTTCCCGAGCCACATGGTGGAATTCCCCTCGAACCGAGCTGACATTTTGAGGACGGCGTTGCGATATGCTGCCATTTTTGGATCCTTGGCATCGAAGTCTCCATTTATTTGGGATATTGCGAGGTTCGAATCCCCACGCACCTCCAGGTGTTGAATGCCCATGGAAACTGCCATCCGGAGACCGTGTAATAGGGCCTCGTATTCGGCTGCGTTATTGGAGTCTGTGTATAGTATTTGGAGTACGTATTGCACTGTATCTCCGGTGGGGGACGTCAGGACGATGCCAGCCCCCAGACCAGCCAGCATTTTAGAGCCGTCGAAGTGCATGATCCAATTAGAGTATGCGCCGTACTCTTTAGGGAGTTCGGCTTTTGTCCATTCGCCGACGAAATCGGCCAGTACTTGTGACCTAATGGCTCACCATGGTCTATATGTTATGTCGAATGGGAGGAGCTCGATAGCCCATTTGGCAATCCGGCCCGTGGCATCGCGGTTGTTTATTATGTCGTTGAGTGGTACTTCGGAGGCCACCGTAATTGAACACTCTTGAAAGTAGTGTCGTAATTTCCGGGATGCCATGAATACGCGTATGCTATCTTTTGATAATGTCGGTACCGTGATTTTCATGGAGTGAGGATAGTGGATACGTAATATACCGGCTTTTGAAGCGGGAATTTGTGTCCGTCCGTCTCTTGTTCGACGACGAGCACTGCGCTTACAACTTGGTGAGTTGCCGCTATATATAATAGCATTGGTTCGCCGACATTTGGCACGGCCAAGATTGAGTTGGTGGCCAGGATGGCTTTTATTTCTTCCAATCCGGCCATGGCTGCGTCCGTCCACTCGAAGTGTTCGGTGCGCCGAAGAAGGCGATAAAGGGGGAGTGCCTTTTCTCCTAATCGGGAGATAAAGTGGCTTAAGGCCGCCACACATCCAGTTAACTTCTGGATTTTCTTGAGGTCAGTTGGGATAGCCAACTGTGACAGAGCTCGGATTTTGGCCGGATTTGCTTCAATTCCTTTGCTGGAGATGATAAAGCCCAGGAGCTTTCCGGCGGGTACGCCGAAAACGCATTTTTCCGGATTGAGCTTAATGTCGTATGTTCGGAGATTGTCAAACATGAGCCTCAAGTCATCTATTAAGGAGTCGACGTGTCTGGTTTTAACGACCACATCGTCGACATATGCCTCCACTATTTTGCAGATCTGCTTTTCCAGACATGTCTAAATCATGCGCTGATACGTTGCGCCGGCGTTTTTGATCCCGAAGGGCATTGTGTTAAAACAGAAGGGGTCGTATGGAGTGATAAATGTCGTTGCGGCTTGATCGGACTCCGCCATCTTAATTTGATGGTAACCGGAGTATGCGTCGAGGAAGCACAATGAGTCGTGTCCTACGGTAGCGTCGATTATTTGGTCGATGCGAGGGAGGGGAAGGGATCCTTTGGGAAAGCCTTATTAAGGTCCTTGAAGTCAACGCATAGGCGCCAGGACTTGTCCTTCTTTGGCACCATCACCAGGTTTGCTAGCCAGTCCGAATGCTTTATTTCTCTGATGAATCCGACCTCCAGTAACTTGGCTAGCTCCTCTCCCATGGCTTGTCGTTTAGGTTCGAAGAAATGCCGAAGAGTCTGCTTGACCGTCTTAAATCCTTTTAGAATGTTAAGGCTATGCTCGGCCAGCCTGCGTGGGATTCCTGGCATGTCTAAAGGATGCCAGGCGAATATGTCCCAATTCTCGCGCAAGAACTCTCGCAGTGCGGTGTCTACGGTGGGGTTTAACTGTGCCCCGATGGATGCTGTTTTTGTGGGGTCCATTGGATGGACTTGGAATTTGACTGTTTCATCCGCTGGTTTAAAAGAGGTGGACTTGGCTCTTTTGTCTAGTATCATGTCGTCCCTGTCCACTGTGGAGCGCATCGCGGTTAATTCCTCCGCCACAAGGGCTTCGGATAATGCCTCAAGGGCCAGTGCGGCTGTTTTGTTCTCGGCACAGAGTGCTATGTTCGGATCACTAGCTAGATTGATGATTCCATTGGGCCCGGGCATTTTGAGCTTCATGTACCCGTAATGGGGTATGGCTTGGAAGATCATGAATGCCTCCCACCCTAGAAGGGCGTGGTATCCGCTACTGAACAGAGCCACTTGGAATGTAATTTCCTCAAACCTGTAATTTTCGGGAGTGCCGAATACCACATCTAGTGTGATTTTTCTAGCGCAACGTGCCTCCCGACTAGGTATGATTCCTCGGAAGGTCGTGCTGCTTTGCTCAATATGGTTGCTGTCTATTTCCTTTTTTTGAAGAGTCTCCTCATAAATGAGGTTTAATCCGCTGCCGCCATCCATGAGCACCTTCGTGAGTCGAAAGCCGTCCACAATTGGACTGAGGACCAAGGCGGCTGGTGCTCGGGCTGTTCGGAATTTAGATTCGTCACTGGCATTGAAGGTGATAGCCGTGTCGCTCCATGGATTTATTGCTACCACGTGGCAGACTTCGACAAGGCTGCGGAGTGCTTGCTTATGCCTATTATTTGAGGCGAAGGTCTCGAAGACTGTCAATAATGTATTGTTATCCGTGGGAAGGTGCTCTGAGGTGTTTTGGATGAGGAGATCCTCACCGCTCTTGGCCACCTGCCGGAGTACCCAACATGCTCTAAGGCTGTGTGTTGGTATGGTATCCGCTGTACTATGAATTTTGCAGGGCCCGTTAAGCCATCCCTCCAATACGGTTCCACGCCCTGTAGTGGGCTTTTGCTTCTTTGTAATTGAGTCGGGCGACTTATGAGAGTGCACCCTTTTAGTTCGGACTGGGGGTTTTGTCAGAGCCGGATTATCCCAAAGTTTTGTTTGAGTTTTCCAGGCGCTTTCCATCGCATAGTACTTCCGTACTATGGCCGCCAAGTCAGCGAAGTGCGCTATGTCACGGTGACTTATGGCATTGAGGATTCCCTTGTCCGTGCAATTGTTGCAAAAGAGCGAAATTGCGTCTTCCTCGCGACAGTCCTTGACCTTGTTCATTACAAGGAGGAATCTGGCCCAATAGTGATGTACTATCTCTTGGGGCTCTTGCCTGATGTGGGAAAGATCGTTTGTATCTGGGTGGGTGGGTGGATTTAAGTCCAGACCTTGACCCGATCTGAGACCCCGGGGCGGGGGAGTTTCCGATCTTGGAAGTTCGGGCTCTGGGATGTTGCCCCGCAGGTTCGGCATGCAGCCTGATTCTAGGTTCATGGTTAGGGCGATGTCCTCCCGTGGGCGGGTATTCGGCTCGGAGAGCTCGGGAATCCGGACATAGTTCGTCCTCAGGATAGAGGGAGAACCGCCGTATTGCCCCTCCACCACCGCTATCTGATGGGTGACCGGCGGAGAGTTAATCTCCCTTTGGTCGGGTTTAAGCCCGATCTGATCGTAGTCCGTAGAGACTCCCAGAGCGGTGATGCGATCCAAGAGCTCGTTCAAAGATGAGAGCTCCATTGGATCCATCTACTCAGCGAATTTCGAGCCAATGTGGAGGCTATTTTCGATGACCCGAGAGGTCATCGTCGGCGCTGCGGCCGAGCGGGCAGTCATGACGAAGCCGCCTAGTCGGAGAGTTTGGCCTACAGCCAAGGCTCCCCCAGAGGTGATGTTGTCCTTGACAACGAGACGAGCCATCCCTCCTTACGGTGATGGCATAGTGGAACTCTCAATGAAAGCACCAATGTTGGTGTCAAAACCGGCGGATCTCGGGTAGGGGGTCCCAAACTGTTCGTCTAAGGCGGATGGTAACAGGAGGTAGGGGACACGATGTTTACCCAGGTTCGGGCCCTCTTGATGGAGGTAATACCCTACGTCCTGCTTGATTGTTCTTGATGATATGAGTATTACAAGAGTTGATCTACCACGAGATCGTAGAGGCTAAAACCTAGAAGCTAGCCTATGGTATGATTGTATCTTGTCCTACGGAGTAAACCCTCCAGTTTATATAGACACGGGAGGGGGCTAGGGTTACACAGAGTCGGTTACAAGGGAGGAGATCTACATATCCGTATTGCCAAGCTTGCTTTCCACGCCAAGGAGAGTCCCATCTGGACACGGGACGAAGTCTTCAATCTTGTATCTTCATAGTCCAACAGTCTGGCCAAAGGATATAGTCCGGCTGTCTGGAGACCCCCTAATCCAGGACTCCCTCAATCACCATGACGTCTTCAAGCACCCCCAAGGACAAGTTTTTCGAGAGGGTCATCAACCCCTACCTCGCGTAGGTGCTGCGACATCCTCAAACCATTGAGTTGCGTGAGGGGGTGCTGCACATCCGCGATGTTGAGGGACCAAGGAGGACCAGAAGCGTGGAGACAAGACTCGAAGCAATGGAGCAATGATACGTCTCCAACGTATCTATAATTTTTGATTGTTCCATGCTATTATATTATCTGTTTTGGATGTTAATGGGCTTATTTATACACTTTTATATTATTTTTGGGACTAACCTACTAACCCAAGGCCCAGTGCAAATTGCTATTTTTTTGCCTATTTCAGTGTTTTGCAGAAAAGGAATATCAAAGGGAATCTAAACGGAATGAAACCTTCGGGGGAGTTATTTTTGGAACAAACATGATCCAGGGGACTTGGAGTAGACATCAAGAAATCAACGAGGAGGCCACGAGGCAGGGAGGCGCGCCTGCCCCCTGGGCGTGCCCCCACCCTCGTGGGCCCCTCGTAGCTCCACAGACCTACTTCTTCCTCCTATATATGTCCATATACCCTGAAAACATCCAGGAGCACCACGGAACCCTATTTCCACCGCCGCAACCTTCTGTACCCAAGAGATTCCATCTTGGGGCCTTTTCCGGAGCTCCGTCGGTGGGGGAATCGATCACGGAGGGCTTCTACATCAACACCATAGCCTCTCCGATGATTGTGTGAGTAGTTTACCACAGACCTTTGGGTCCATAGTTATTAGCTAGATGGCTTCTTCTCTCTCTTTGGATCTCAATACAATGTTCTCCTCGATCTTCTTGGAGATCTATTTGATGTAACTCTTTTTGCGTGTGTTTGTCGAGATCCGATGAATTGTGGGTTTATGATCAAGTTTATCTATGAACAATATTTGATTCTTCTCTGAAATCTTTTATGTATGATTGGTTATCTTTGCAAGTCTCTTCGAATTATCAGTTTGGTTTGGCCTACTAGATTGATCTTTCTTGCAATGGGAGAAGTGCTTAGCTTTGGGTTCAATCTTGCAGTGTCCTTTCCCAGTGACAGCAGGGGCAGCAAGGCACGTATTGTATTATTGCCATCGAGGATAAAAAGATGGGGTTTATATCATATTGCTTGAGTTTATCCCTCTACATCATGTCATCTTGCCTAATGCGTTACTCTGTTCTTATGAACTTAATACTCTAGATGCATGCTGGATAGCGGTCGATGTGTGGAGTAATAGTAGTAGATGCAGAATCGTTTCGGTCTACTTGTCGCGGACGTGATGCGCATATACATGATCATGCCTAGATATTCTTATAATTATGCACTTTTCTATCAATTGCTCGACAGTAATTTGTTCACCCACCGTAATACTTATGCTATCTTGAGAGAAGCCACTAGTGAAACCTATGGCCCCCGAGTCTATCTTTTATCATATAAAGTTTCCAATCTATTTTATTTTGCAATCTTTACTTTCAATCTATATCATAAAAATATAAAAAATATTTATTTATCTTATTATCTTTATCAGATCTCACTCTCGTAAGTGACCGTGAAGGGATTGACAACCCCTTTATCGTGTTGGTTGTGAGGTTCTTATTTCTTTGTGTAGGTACGAGGGACTTGCGTGTAGTCTCCTACTGTATTGATACCTTGGTTCTCAAAAACTCAGGGAAATACTTACGATATTTTGGTGCATCACCCTTTCCTCTTCAAGGCAAAACCAACGCATTGCTCAAGAGGTAGCAAGAAGGATTTCTGGCGCCGTTGCCGGGGAGGCTTACACCAAGTCAAGTCAAGATTTGATCTCCCCACAACTAGCCATTTCTGGTGCCGTTGCCGGGGAGATCTACGCACAAGTCAAGACATACCAAGTAACCATCACAAACTCTCATCCCTCGCATTACATTATTTGCCATTTGCCTCTAGTTTTCCTCCCCCCACTTCACCTTTGCCTTTGCCTTTTCTCCGCCTTCTTCCCATATGTCTTTTTGTTTGTGTTTCCACGTGCCTTCTAATTGCTTGCATCTTTGCTCGCTAAAAATCTATTTGATATGGATCCACTTAAAGTGCTCTACTTGGATCATCTTCGATCCTTATGCGCTCGTGCTGAAACCCCAACTAGCCTAGTTGATGAGAAATCTTTAGATGAGCATGCTCATTTTGTGAGTCACCATTTGTATGAAAAATGGAGACTCTTATGGGATCAAATAAACAGATTGTTGTGTTATGCTTGGAATCTTTGTGAAATTTGTGATTTTACTTGTTGCTCTAAGAACCCTAAAAAACACCTTCCCTACCTATGTGAGTTTAATGAAAATGAAATCTTATCTTCTTATGCAAAGGGTGTTTATAGTTACTATGATATTGAACAAACTGAAGAATTTGTTGCTTTTAAGGGTGCTTATGAAGTTGCTTCTTTGATTGAAAAGTATGATATTACTCTCTACGAATCTGAAAATCTTGATATACTTAAATATTGCTATGAAAACTATGCTCATAATGTCTATGTCAAAGAATTTATTGAAAGAATGACCGCTGCTTTGGAAGAAAATAATGATATGCATGAATCTGTAGATAATTATGATTCCAATGATTTGATTGAAATATCCCTTGATGAACATGATGCTTGCTATTCTTGTGGCCATGATGCCAATATTTATGAAGATGAATTTGCTATAGCTCCTTATGTTAAACATGAGATCATGCTATTGCACCCATACTTGATGGTTCCTTTGATGAAAAGCATGATTGCGATGATGTTATTATAAATTCTATTAACGTCAAGTGTGCTAATAATATGCAAAACCCTAAGCTTGGGGATGCTAGTTTTGCTATAACTACTATTTGTTGCAATGATCATGATTGGGGTGATTCTTCTTTTGATCTTGAAAATTTATTTAAGCCCCATGATGAATATGAGATTGATAATAGTGTTTGCAATATTATTGAAAGTGGGTTTGGAAGAGTGTCAACTTTAGATCCCACATATTTGGAGAATGTTCAATCTTATCAAATTTTTGATAAAAGTGGGTTTGGAGAGGTCATGACTTTAGTTAATGTTAATCCCACTATTTTGGAAGAGTGTCAACTTTGCATACATGTGGATCGTGTTAAGAATATGTTTTGTGATAGCTATATTTTTGAATTTTCTTATGATCCTACATGTAATTATTATGAGAGAGGAAAATATGGTTGTATAAATATTCATGTTACTACATTACCTCTCGTTATGTTGAGATTGCTATTGTTTCTTTCTCCTTCCTTGCATATGCTAGTTTTTGCTTGTCTTGATAATTTGTTTGCTTATATAATGACTATGCATAGATGTTGAGCCCACCCACGAAGGCTCGGGAAGTGAAGTTGTCCGCCTCCACATCGCCGCCAAGCGACTAATCGGCCAAAGATGTTGAGCCAACCAAGCTTGGCGTCGATGGGAGGGGAGGAGTGGTGACCTTCCGGGGACATCAGCAGCGGTGACCTACCGCGCACTACTCTTCCTCGTTGCCGGCTGCGCCCACGGACGTGCCACCTTCGTGGTCGCCGCGGTAGGGCGTGGACTCGGCGATGTCCTCCTCCTCCTCGTCGGTCTTTCCGAACACCGCCTCGCCCGCGTCATCGCTCTCCTTGTAGGCCACCACCAACTCCGCGACTGGGCGAGGTGGATCTCGCGGGTGGAGCAGCAGGACTCGAGCAGTGCCTCCTGCTCCGCCAGGTTCGCGTCCGGCGCGACAGCCCTGCCGGCGGCGAGCTGCTCCTCCGCCTGCGGCTATATCCCCCACGTGTCGAGGCATGACTTAGAGGCATAGCCGCATGGTAGGCATGTCGCAAGACGGGTAATCTTTACACATCCCATGTACTGAATAAGAAAGGGATAAAGAGTCGGCTTACAATCGCCACTTCACACAATACATAAATAGTCATACATCATCCAGAATACAATCAAAGGTCTGACTATGGAACCAAAATAAAGAAAGACAACCCCAAATGCTAGATCCCCGATCTCCCCAACAGGGCTCCTCTACTGATCATCCAGAAAAGAAACATAGTAACAGCCGGAATCCTCGTCGAACTCCCACTTGAGTTCGGTAGCGTACTCAACAGGTTCCTCGATCACGTACTCGTCTCCCGGCTCTACCCAAAGCAAGGACACAAGCAAAGGAACAACAATCAATCATGGTGCAATGCACAATCAACATGATGCAAAACATGGCATGATATGCAAGATATAATATGCAATGCATATGCGTGCTCCCGAAGGAAAAGATTGATCAAGGCATCAACTTGGCAAACCAAGTGTTCTGCTGGAAAGATGAGTTGATTTCAGTCGAAATCGGTATAAAGATAACCGGAATCGGATGCATGGTTTGCAAATGGCAAGCTAAACAATAATGGCACAATTCTGCGATTAACAGCACAATGCCATCTAGAATGCAACACGAAACTAAGCTACTGTACTCCAACATAGCAACAAAGCATGTGGCAGTGATGTACTCAAGATACTTGAGAAAACATGAACACTGAGCTACGGCTCAATCACACAAGAGCAGGTTCAAACAAGCATGGCAAAAGTGCAAAAGATACCAGCTTCACAGACTTGGTGAAAATACTAACATGCCAGAAATAACATCAGGAAGCAATGTTTAGAGCAAGCTAACAACATGCTACAGGAACATATCATAGCAAACAAAGGCATGGAATGAATCTAATAAATGCATAGAACAAAAGTCCCTTACTGATCATGAGACAAAAAGGCACAGAAGATATGATGGCACCCATGTAAACATAGAAAGTTTTATTAACAGTCTCAAACTTAGCACAAAACTGAACTGGCATAAACAGAATTATGAAGGCATCTTTGCAAGCTCAAATCACTCACCACAAGGCATTGCATGACAAGATAAGCATAGCATCAGCAAGAAGACATGTTTGTGAAGCTAACCATGGCAAGAGAAAGTGCATAGCATGCATGGATCAACAACAACAACCATGGCAAAAATTGATTAACATGTAAACAATCTGCCAGGAACATTTTATAGCAAAATTAGAGCAAGATTAAGACATGCTAGGGCACTCCATAATTGCAAACATGGGCTTGGATGGATAGAGCATAACCATATGTCCAAAACACCCTTACTGAAGATGCTCAAAATAAACATGGATCTCACTGTAGCATCAAGTTTACATGGCATCAAAATAACAGTTCAGACTTAGCAGAAAATTGAACATGGCATAAACAGAATTATGAAGGCATCTTTGCAAGCTCAAATCACTCACCACAAGGCATTGCATGACAAGATAAGCATAGCATCAGCAAGAAGACATGTTCATGAAGCTAACCATGGCAAGAGAAAGTGCATAACATGCATGGATCAACAACAACAACCATGGAAAAATTGATTAACATGTAAACAATCTGCCAGGAATATTTTATAGCAAAATTAGAGCAAGATTAAGACATGCTAGGGCACTCCATAATTGCAAACATGGGCTTGGATGGATAGAGCATAACCATATGTCCAAAACACCCTTACTGAAGATGCTCAAAACAAACATGGATCTCACTGTAGCATCAAGTTTACATGGCATCAAAACAACTGCTCTATCCATCATGATCCTACATGTAATTATTATGAGAGAGGAAAATATGGTTGTAGAAATTTTCATGTTACTACATTACCTCTCGTTATGTTGAGATTGCTATTGTTTCTTTCTCCTTCCTTGCATATGTTAGTTTTTGCTTGTCTTGATAATTTGTTTGCTTATATAATGACTATGCATAGGAAGTATGTTAGACTTAGATGTGGTTTTCATATGCTTCATGATGCTCCCTTCGTGTTTCAATTTCTATCTTTCATGTGAGCATCATTAAAATTATAGATGCCTAGCTAGGGGCGTTAAACGATAGCGCTTGTTGGGAGGCAACCCAATTTTATTTTTGTTTATTGCTTTTTGGTTCTGTTTAGTAATAAATAATTCATCTAGCCTCTGTTTAGATGTAGTTTTATGATTTTAATTAGTGTTTGTGCCAAGTAGAACCTTTGGGAAGACTTGGGGAAAGTCTTTGCGATCTTGCTGTACAAAACAGAAACTTTAGCGCTCACGAGATTTGCTGCCATTTTTTACTGGAGATGTGATTAGGTTGATTCTTTTTGCAGATGATTAATAGATAAATTCCTCACGTCCTGCAGTTTAGTTCAGAATTTTTTGGGGTTACAAAAGTATTCTAAACCTATAGATTACTACAGACTGTTCTATTTTGACAGATTCTGTTTTTCGTGTGTTGTTTGCTTATTTTGACGAATCTATGCCTAGTATCGGATGGTATGGACCATAGAGAAGTTGGAATACAGTAGGTTTAATACCAATATAAATAAAGAATGAGTTCATTACAGTACCTTAAGTGGTGATTTGTTTTCTTATACTAATGGAGCTCATGAGATTTTCTGTTGAGTTTTGTGTTGTGAAGTTTTCAAGTTTTGGGTGAAGATTTGATGGATTATGGAATAAGGAGTGGAAAGAGCCTAAGCTTGGGGATGCCCAAGGCACCCCAAGGTAAAATTCAAGGACAAACAAATGCCTAAGCTTGGGTATGCCTCGGAAGGCATCCCCTCTTTCGTCATCTTCCATCGGTAACTTTACTTGAGGCTATATTTTTATTCACCACATGATATGTGTTTTGCTTGGAGCGTCTTGTATGATTCGAGTCTTTGCTTTTTAGTTTGCCACAATCTTCCTTGCTGTACATACCTTTTGGGATAGACACACATGAATTGGAATTTATTACAATACTCTATGTGCTTCACTTATATCTTTTGAGCTAGATAATTTTGCTCTAGTGCTTCACTTATATCTTTTAGAGCACGGTTGTGGTTTTGTTTTGTAGAAATTATTGATCTCTCATGCTTCACTTATATCATTTTGAGAGTACTTTAGAACAGCATGGTAATTTGCTTTGGTTATAAAATTAGTCCTAATATGATAGGCATCCAAAATGGGTATAATAAAAACTATCATAAAAAGTGCATTGGATATTATGAGAAGTTTGATACTTGATGATTGTTTTGAGATATGAAGATGGTAATATTAGAGTCATGCTAGTTGAGTAGTTGTGAATTTGAGAAATACTTGTTCTAAAGTTTGTGATTCCCGTAGCATGCACGTATGGTGAATCGTTATGTGATGAAGTCAGAGCATGATTTATTTATTGATTATCTTCCTTATGAGTGGCGGTCGGGGACGAGCGATGGTATTTTCCTACCAATCTATCCCCCTAGTAGCATGCGCATAGTACTTTGTTTCGATAACTAATAAATTTTTGCAATAAGTATGTGAGTTCTTATGACTAATGTTGAGTCCATGGATTATACGCACTCTCACCCTTCCACCATTGCTAGCCTCTCTAGTACCGTGCAACTTTCATCGGTACCATAAACCCACCATATACCTTCCTCAAAACAGCCACCATACCTACCTATTATGGTATTTCCATAGCCATTCCGAGATGTATTGCCATGCAACTTTCCACCGTTTAATTTATTATGACACGCTTCATCATTGTCATATTTTTTGCATGATAATGTAGTTGAGATTGTACTTGTGGCAAAGCCACCTTTATAATTCTTTCATACATGTCACTCATGAGTCATTGCACATCCCGGTACACCGTCGGAGGTGTTCACATAGAGTCATATTTTGTTCTAAGAATTGAGTTGTAATTTTTGAGTTGTAAGTAAATAAAAGTGTGATGATCATCATTATGAGAGCATTGTCCCAAGTGAGGAAAGGATGATGGAGACTATGATTCCCCCACAAGTCAGGATGAGACTCCGGATGAAAAAAAGAGAAAAAAAAAGAGGCCATAAAAAGGGAAAGGCCCAAATAAAAAAGGAAAAAAAGAGAGAAGGGACAATGTTACTATCCTTTTACCACACTTGTGCTTCAAAGTAGCACCATGATCTTCATGATGGAGAGTCTCATGTGTTGTCACTTTCATATACTAGTGGGAATTTTACATTATAGAACTTGGCTTTTATATTCCAATGATGGGCTTCCTAAAAATTCCCTATGTCTTCGTGAGCAAGCAAGTTGGATGCACACCCACTTAGTTTCTTTTGTTGAGCTTTTATACACTGATAGCTCTAGTGCATCCGTTGCATGGCAATCCCTACCCACTCACATTGATATCTATTGATGGACATCTCCATAGTCAGTTGATACGCCTAGTTGATGTGAGACTATCTTCTCCTTTTTTGTCTTCTCCACAACCACCATTCTATTCCACCTATAGTGCTATGTCCATGGCTCACGCTCATATATTGTGTGAAGATTGAAAAAGTTGGAGAACATCAAAAGTATGAACCAATTGCTTGGCTTGTCATCGGGGTTGTGCATGATTTAAATATTTTGTGTGGTGAAGATAGAGCATAGCCACACTATATGATTTTGTAGGGATAACTTCCTTTGGCCATGTTATTTTGAGTAGACATGATTGCTTTATTAGTATGCTTGAAGTATTATTATTTTTAATGTCAATATTAAACTTTTGTCTTGAATCTTTTGGATCTGAACATTCATGCCACAATAAAGAAAATTACATTGAGAATTATGCTAGGTAGCATTCCACATCAAAAATTCTATTTTTATCATTTACCTACTCGAGGACGAGCAGGAATTAAGCTTGGGGATGCTTGACACGTCTCCAACGTATCTATAATTTTTGATTGTTCCATACTATTATATTATTTGTTTTGGATGTTAATGGGCTTATTTATACACTTCTATATTATTTTTGGGACTAACCTACTAACCCAAGGCCCAGTGCAAATTGCTGTTTTTTTGCCTATTTCAGTGTTTCGCAGAAAAGGAATATCAAACGGAATCTAAATGGAATGAAACCTTCGGGGGAGTTATTTTTGGAACAAACATGATCCAAGGGACTTGGAGTAGACATCAAGAAATCAACGAGGAGGCCACGAGGCAGGGAGGCGCGCCTGCCCCCTGGGCGTGCCCCCACCCTCGTGGGCCCCTCGTAGCTCCACAGACCTACTTCTTCCTCCTATATATGTCCATATACCCTGAAAACATCCAGGAGCACCACGGAACCCTATTTCCACCGCCGCAACCTTCTGTACCCAAGAGATTCCATCTTGGGGCCTTTTCCGGAGCTCCGTCGGAGGGGGAATCGATCACGGAGGGCTTCTACATCAACACCATAGCCTCTCCGATGATGTGTGAGTAGTTTACCACAGACCTTCGGGTCCATAGTTATTAGCTAGATGGCTTCTTCTCTCTCTTTGGATCTCAATACAATGTTCTCCTCGATCTTCTTGGAGATCTATTCGATGTAACTCTTTTTGCAGTGTGTTTGTCGAGATCCGATGAATTGTGGGTTTATGATCAAGTTTATCTATGAAGAATATTTGATTCTTCTCTGAAATCTTTTATGTATGATTGGTTATCTATGCAAGTCCCTTAGAATTATCAATTTGGTTGGGCCAACTAGATTGATCTTTCTTGCAATGGGAGAAGTGCTTAGCTTTGGGTTCAATCTTGCAGTGTCCTTTCCCAGTGACAGCAGGGGCAGCAAGGCACGTATTGTATTATTGCCATCGAGGATAAAAAGATGGGGTTTATATCATATTGCTTGAGTTTATCCCTCTACATCATGTCATCTTGCCTAATGCGTTACTCTGTTCTTATGAACTTAATACTCTAGATGCATGCTGGATAGCGGTCGATGTGTGGAGTAATAGTAGTAGATGCAGAATCGTTTCGGTCTACTTGTCACGGACGTGATGCGCATATACATGATCATGCCTAGATATTCTTATAATTATGCACTTTTCTATCAATTGCTCGACAGTAATTTGTTCACCCATCGTAATACTTATGCTATCTTGAGAGAAGCCACTAGTGAAACCTATGGCCCCCGGGTCTATCTTTTATCATATAAAGTTTCCAATCTATTTTATTTTGCAATCTTTACTTTCAATCTATATCATAAAAATATAAAAAATATTTATTTATCTTATTATCTTTATCAGATCTCACTCTCATAAGTGACCGTGAAGGGATTGACAACCCCTTTATCGTGTTGGTTGTGAGGTTCTTATTTCTTTGTGTAGGTACGAGGGACTTGCGTGTAGTCTCCTACTGGATTGATACCTTCGTTCTCAAAAAACTAAGGGAAATACTTACGCTACTTTGCTGCATCACCCTTTCCTCTTCAAGGGAAAACAAACATAGTGCTCAAGAGGTAGCAAGAAGGATTTCTGGCGCCGTTGCCGGGGAGGCTTACACCAAGTCAAGTCAAGATTTGATCTCCCCACAACTAGCCATTTCTGGTGCCGTTGCCGGGGAGATCTACGCACAAGTCAAGACATACCAAGTAACCATCACAAACTCTCATCCCTCGCATTACATTATTTGCCATTTGCCTCTAGTTTTCCTCCCCCCACTTCACCTTTGCCTTTGCCTTTTCTCCGCCTTCTTCCCATATGTCTTTTTGTTTGTGTTTCCACGTGCCTTCTAATTGCTTGCATCTTTGCTCGCTAAAAATCTATTTGATATGGATCCACTTAAAGTGCTCTACTTGGATCATCTTCGATCCTTATGCGCTCGTGCTGAAACCCCAACTAGCCTAGTTGATGAGAAATCTTTAGATGAGCATGCTCATTTTGTGAGTCACCATTTGTATGAAAAATGGAGACTCTTATGGGATCAAATAAACAGATTGTTGTGTTATGCTTGGAATCTTTGTGAAATTTGTGATTTTACTTGTTGCTCTAAGAACCCTAAAAAACACCTTCCCTACCTATGTGAGTTTAATGAAAATGAAATCTTATCTTCTTATGCAAAGGGTGTTTATAGTTACTATGATATTGAACAAACTGAAGAATTTGTTGCTTTTAAGGGTGCTTATGAAGTTGCTTCTTTGATTGAAAAGTATGATATTACTCTCTACGAATCTGAAAATCTTGATATACTTAAATATTGCTATGAAAACTATGCTCATAATGTCTATGTCAAAGAATTTATTGAAAGAATGACCGCTGCTTTGGAAGAAAATAATGATATGCATGAATCTGTAGATAATTATGATTCCAATGATTTGATTGAAATATCCCTTGATGAACATGATGCTTGCTATTCTTGTGGCCATGATGCCAATATTTATGAAGATGAATTTGCTATAGCTCCTTATGTTAAACATGAGATCATGCTATTGCACCCATACTTGATGGTTCCTTTGATGAAAAGCATGATTGCGATGATGTTATTATAAATTCTATTAACGTCAAGTGTGCTAATAATATGCAAAACCCTAAGCTTGGGGATGCTAGTTTTGCTATAACTACTATTTGTTGCAATGATCATGATTGGGGTGATTCTTCTTTTGATCTTGAAAATTTATTTAAGCCCCATGATGAATATGAGATTGATAATAGTGTTTGCAATATTATTGAAAGTGGGTTTGGAAGAGTGTCAACTTTAGATCCCACATATTTGGAGAATGTTCAATCTTATCAAATTTTTGATAAAAGTGGGTTTGGAGAGGTCATGACTTTAGTTAATGTTAATCCCACTATTTTGGAAGAGTGTCAACTTTGCATACATGTGGATCGTGTTAAGAATATGTTTTGTGATAGCTATATTTTTGAATTTTCTTATGATCCTACATGTAATTATTATGAGAGAGGAAAATATGGTTGTATAAATATTCATGTTACTACATTACCTCTCGTTATGTTGAGATTGCTATTGTTTCTTTCTCCTTCCTTGCATATGCTAGTTTTTGCTTGTCTTGATAATTTGTTTGCTTATATAATGACTATGCATAGATGTTGAGCCCACCCACGAAGGCTCGGGAAGTGAAGTTGTCCGCCTCCACATCGCCGCCAAGCGACTAATCGGCCAAAGATGTTGAGCCAACCAAGCTTGGCGTCGATGGGAGGGGAGGAGTGGTGACCTTCCGGGGACATCAGCAGCGGTGACCTACCGCGCACTACTCTTCCTCGTTGCCGGCTGCGCCCACGGACGTGCCACCTTCGTGGTCGCCGCGGTAGGGCGTGGACTCGGCGATGTCCTCCTCCTCCTCGTCGGTCTTTCCGAACACCGCCTCGCCCGCGTCATCGCTCTCCTTGTAGGCCACCACCAACTCCGCGACTGGGCGAGGTGGATCTCGCGGGTGGAGCAGCAGGACTCGAGCAGTGCCTCCTGCTCCGCCAGGTTCGCGTCCGGCGCGACAGCCCTGCCGGCGGCGAGCTGCTCCTCCGCCTGCGGCTATATCCCCCACGTGTCGAGGCATGACTTAGAGGCATAGCCGCATGGTAGGCATGTCGCAAGACGGGTAATCTTTACACATCCCATGTACTGAATAAGAAAGGGATAAAGAGTCGGCTTACAATCGCCACTTCACACAATACATAAATAGTCATACATCATCCAGAATACAATCAAAGGTCTGACTATGGAACCAAAATAAAGAAAGACAACCCCAAATGCTAGATCCCCGATCTCCCCAACAGGGCTCCTCTACTGATCATCCAGAAAAGAAACATAGTAACAGCCGGAATCCTCGTCGAACTCCCACTTGAGTTCGGTAGCGTACTCAACAGGTTCCTCGATCACGTACTCGTCTCCCGGCTCTACCCAAAGCAAGGACACAAGCAAAGGAACAACAATCAATCATGGTGCAATGCACAATCAACATGATGCAAAACATGGCATGATATGCAAGATATAATATGCAATGCATATGCGTGCTCCCGAAGGAAAAGATTGATCAAGGCATCAACTTGGCAAACCAAGTGTTCTGCTGGAAAGATGAGTTGATTTCAGTCGAAATCGGTATAAAGATAACCGGAATCGGATGCATGGTTTGCAAATGGCAAGCTAAACAATAATGGCACAATTCTGCGATTAACAGCACAATGCCATCTAGAATGCAACACGAAACTAAGCTACTGTACTCCAACATAGCAACAAAGCATGTGGCAGTGATGTACTCAAGATACTTGAGAAAACATGAACACTGAGCTACGGCTCAATCACACAAGAGCAGGTTCAAACAAGCATGGCAAAAGTGCAAAAGATACCAGCTTCACAGACTTGGTGAAAATACTAACATGCCAGAAATAACATCAGGAAGCAATGTTTAGAGCAAGCTAACAACATGCTACAGGAACATATCATAGCAAACAAAGGCATGGAATGAATCTAATAAATGCATAGAACAAAAGTCCCTTACTGATCATGAGACAAAAAGGCACAGAAGATATGATGGCACCCATGTAAACATAGAAAGTTTTATTAACAGTCTCAAACTTAGCACAAAACTGAACATGGCATAAACAGAATTATGAAGGCATCTTTGCAAGCTCAAATCACTCACCACAAGGCATTGCATGACAAGATAAGCATAGCATCAGCAAGAAGACATGTTTGTGAAGCTAACCATGGCAAGAGAAAGTGCATAGCATGCATGGATCAACAACAACAACCATGGCAAAATTGATTAACATGTAAACAATCTGCCAGGAACATTTTATAGCAAAATTAGAGCAAGATTAAGACATGCTAGGGCACTCCATAATTGCAAACATGGGCTTGGATGGATAGAGCATAACCATATGTCCAAAATGGGGTTTATATCATATTGCTTGAGTTTATCCCTCTACATCATGTCATCTTGCCTAATGCGTTACTCTGTTCTTATGAACTTAATACTCTAGATGCATGCTGGATAGCGGTCGATGTGTGGAGTAATAGTAGTAGATGCAGAATCGTTTCGGTCTACTTGTCGCGGACGTGATGCGCATATACATGATCATGCCTAGATATTCTTATAATTATGCACTTTTCTATCAATTGCTCGACAGTAATTTGTTCACCCACCGTAATACTTATGCTATCTTGAGAGAAGCCACTAGTGAAACCTATGGCCCCCGGGTCTATCTTTTATCATATAAAGTTTCCAATCTATTTTATTTTGCAATCTTTACTTTCAATCTATATCATAAAAATATAAAAAATATTTATTTATCTTATTATCTTTATCAGATCTCACTCTCATAAGTGACCGTGAAGGGATTGACAACCCCTTTATCGTGTTGGTTGTGAGGTTCTTATTTCTTTGTGTAGGTACGAGGGACTTGCGTGTAGTCTCCTACTGGATTGATACCTTCGTTCTCAAAAAACTAAGGGAAATACTTACGCTACTTTGCTGCATCACCCTTTCCTCTTCAAGGGAAAACAAACATAGTGCTCAAGAGGTAGCAAGAACAAGTTTTCAAGTGCCAGGGGATGGTGGAACGCGGACTCGACGCCAACCACATGATGATCGCGGAGTTCACCAACGAGCACAAGCTGGATGCCAAGGATGTTGGGGGGAACATCTTCAAGCTTCACAAGAAAATCAAGCACCTCCAAGCCCAGATCTATGACCTGCAAAACCAAAACTATGAGTATGAATATAGATTCAAGAGGATGAGTTTGGCTGCAGATTCGAGGATCTCGGAGTCTCGATCATCTTTCTATGATGGTGAGCCTATGCCTTGGAAGATGGACGACAAGCCTACATCATCAACAACTCCATCATCACTACCATCAAGGAGAATTGAGTATCGGGTATGGGCACTTCCCTTGGCAACTGCCAAGCTTGGGGGAGTGCCCCGGTATCGTATCACCATCACACTTTTATCTTTACTGTTTTTCTTAGTTTGATCCTTTCGGTAATATCTTGATCTAGTAGAATAAAGTTTTAGTATGATCTAGTTTTGAGTTTTGCTTTATGATCCTTCTATGTAATCGAGTCCGTGAAATATGTATATAATAAAGATTAGTTTTGAGTCAAGGGCTTGGTTATCTTGCTATGATCTTGAGGGAATAAAAATAAAAGAGAAGAGAAAGAACAAAAAGAATAAAGAGATCATATGGATCTTATGGAGAGTAATGACTTCACATATAAAGAGTATGATGAATAAAAGTTGGTGAGAGTTGACAAACATAGTTTTGGTCATCGTTGCAATTAATAGGAAGTAATAAAGAAAGAGAAGTTTTCACATATAAATATGCTATCTTGGACATATTTTATGATTGTGAGCACTCGTTAAAATATGACATGCTAAAAAGTTGACGTTGGACAAGGAAGACAACGTAATGGGCTTTGTTTTTTTACATCTAAAATAAATTATATTGTCATGGATCATCCAACATGTTGAGCTTGCCTTTCCCCCTTGTGCTAGCCAAATTCTTTGCACCAAGTAGAGATACTACTTGTGCTTCCAAATATCCTTAAAACCAGTTTTGCCATGAGAGTCCACCATATCTACCTATGGATTGAGTAAGATCCTTCAAGTAAGTTGTCATTGTTGCAAGCAATAAAAATTCTCTCTAAATATGTATGATTTATTAGTGTGGAGAAAATAAGCTTTATACGATCTTGTGATGTGGAAGAAATAAAAGCGACGGACTGCATAATAAAGGTCCATATCACAAGTGGCAATATAAAGTCACGTTCTTTTGCATTAAGATTTCGTGCATCCAACCATAAAAACACATGACAACCTCTGCTTCCCTCTGCGAAGGGCCTATCTTTTATTCTTGTCTTATACTTCATACAAGAGTCATGGTGATCTTCGCCTTTCCTTTTTACATTTTATACTTCGGCAAGCACAGTGTGTCGGAAAGATCCTGATATATATAGCTAATTGGATGTGAGTTTTCATGAACTATTATTGTTGACATTACCCTTGAGGCAAAAGGTTGGGAGGCAAAACCATAAGCCCCTATCTTTCTCTGTGTCCGATTAAAACTTCATACCAATAAGTATTGTGTGAGTGTTAGCAATTGTGAAAGACTAAATGATAGTTGAGTATGTGGACTTGCTGAAAATCTCTTATATTGACTCTTTCTGATGTTATGATAAATTGCAATTGCTTCAATGACTGAGATTATAGTTTGTTAGTTTTCAATGAAGTTTTTGATTCATACTTGAAATTTTGAATGAATTGTTACTTTGGCATAAGAAATCATATGACAATATATATATATATATTGCTATTCTAAGAATGATCATGATGCCCTCATGTCCGTATTTTATTTTATCGACACCTCCATCTCTAAACATGTGGACATATTTTTCGATATCGGCTTCCGCTTGAGGACAAGCAAGGTCTAAGCTTGGGGGAGTTGATACATCCATTTTGCATCATGCTTTTATATCAATATTTATTGCATTATGGGCTATTATTACACATTATGTCACAACACTTATGCCTATTCTCTCTTATTTTACAAGGTTTACACGAAGAGGGAGAATGCCGGCAGCTGGAATTCTGGGCTAAAAAAGGAGAAAATATTAGAGACCTATTCTACACATCTCCAAAAGTCCTGGAACTTCACAGAAGTCAGTTTTAGAATATATAAAAAATATTGGGCGAAGGAAGCACCACAGGGGGGCCACCCACCATCCACGAGGGTGGGGGCGCGCCCTACCCCCCTGGGCGCGCCCCCTGCCTCATGGGCCCCCTAGCAGGCCTCCGGTGCCCATCTTTGGCTATATGAGGTCTTTCGCCCTGGAAAAAAATCATAAGCAAGCTCTCGGGACGAAACTCCGCCGCCACGAGGCGGAACCAATCTAGGGCTCCGGCGGAGCTGTTCTGCCGGGGAAACATCCCTCCGGGAGGGGGAAATCATCACCATCGTCATCACCATCGATCCTCTCATCGGGAGGGGGTGAATCTCCATCAACATCTTCACCAACACCATCTCATCTCAAACCCTAGTTCATCTCTTGTATCCAATCTTTGTCCCAAAACCTCAGATTGGTACCTGTGGGTTGCTAGTACTGTTGATTACTCCTTGTAGTTGATGCTAGTTGGTTTATTTGGTGGAAGATCATATGTTCAGATCCTTTATGCATATTAATACCCCTCTAATTATGAACATGCTTTGTGAGTAGTTACGTTTGCTCCTGAGGACATGGGAGAAGTCTTGCTATAAGTAGTCATGTGAATTTGGTATTCGTTTGATATTTTGATGAGATGTATGTCGTCTCTCCTCTAGTGGTGTCATGTGAACGTCGACTACATGACACTTCACCATTGTTTGGGCCTAGAGCAAGGCATTGGGAAGTAATAAGTAGATGATGGCTTGCTAGAGTGACAGAAGCTCAAACCCTAGTTTATGTGTTGCTTCGTAAGGGGCTGATTTGGATTCATATGTTTCATGCTATGGTTAGGTTTACCTTAATATTTCTTTTGTAGTTGCAGATGCTTGCAAGAGGGGTAAATCATAAGTGGGATGCTTGTCCAAGGAATGGCAGTACCCAAGCACCGGTCCACCCACATATCAAATTATCAAAGTACCGAACGCGAATCATATGAGCGTGATAAAAACTAGCTTGACGATAATTCCCATGTGTCCTCGGGAGTGTTTTCCTTTATTCAAGAGTTTGTCCAGGCTTGTCCTTTGCTACAAAAAGGATTGGGCCATCTTGCTTCACCTTTTTTACTTTTATTACTTGTTACCCGTTACAAATTACCTTATCACAAAACTATCTGTTACCGATAATTTCAGTGCTTGCAGAGAATACCTTACTGAAAACTGCTTATCATTTCCTTCTGCTCCTCATTGGATTTGACACTCTTACTTATTGAAAGGACTATGATAGATCCCCTATACTTGTGGGTCATCATTGGACTAGGGAGGGGGTGGCGGTCCCCTCTCTTTCCTTCTCCCTCTCCTACTCCTTCCCTCTCTCCCTCTTGGAAAAGGAAGGGGACTCCAACTAGGATTGGGAATCCTAGTTGGACTCCCCCTATAGGCGCGCCCCTCCTAGGCCGGCCTCCTCTTCCTCCTCCTTTATATACGTGGGCAGGGGGCACTCCAAAGGCACTCCAAGATTTGTCTTAGCCGTGTGCGGTGCCGTCCTCCACAGTTTTCCACCCCGGTCATATCGGCATAGTTCTTAGGAGAAGCCCTGCATTGGTAACTTCATCAACACCATCACCACGCCGTCATGCTGACGAAACTCTCCCTCGGCCTCAGCTGGATCAAGAGTATGAGGGACATCACCGAGCTGAAAGTGTGCAGATCACGGAGGTGTCGTGCATTCGGTACTTGATCGGTTGGATCGCGAAGACGTTCGACTACATCAACCGCGTTGCTTAACGCTTCCGCTTTCGGTCTACGAGGGTACGTAGACACACTCTCCCCTCTCATTGCTATGAATCTCCTAGATAGATCTTTTGTGATCATAGGAATTTTTTTGAAATACTGCGTTCCCCAACATAGCCGCATATTTCAAACTCTTTTTCAACAAACCGAATAAAATTCATGCAAACAAGCTAGTATTTCATCTAAACATGACGGATTCCATATTAACACGTCCAAATTTCATATAAACATGATGGATTTCAATACATTTACATCAAAGCGATGCTAGTCCGGCTCTAGAGGTATAATTAATACTTTCTCTAGAGGTATAATTAATGCTTAATCTAAATGGTAGTTGATGCCCGTTCCTCGTGTCCGGCCATGAGCCTCGAGAACTGAAGCTTCACCGTCTCTGGTTCCGCCTCGGCACTCTCCAGCACTACCTCCGTAACCTCCACCCACGAAGGCTCGGGAAGTGAAGTTGTCCGCCTCCACATCGCCGCCAAGCGACTAATCGGCCAAAGATTTTGAGCCAATCAAGCTTGGCGTCGATGGGCGGGGAGGAGCGGTGGCCTTCCTGGGACATGAGCAGCAGTGACCTACCGCGCACTACTCTTCCTCGTTGCCGGCTGCGCCCACGGACGTGCCACCTTCGTGGTCGCCGCGGTAGGGCGTGGACTCGGTGATGTCCTCCTCCTCGTCGTCGGTCTTGCCGAACACCGCCTCGCCCGCGTCGTTGCTCTCCTTGTAGGCCACCACCACCTCCGCGACTGGGCGAGGCGGATCTCGTGGGTGGAGCAGCAGGACTCGAGCAGCGCCTCCTGCTCCGCCAGGTCCGCGTCTGGCGCGACAGCCCTGCCGGCGGCGAGCTGCTCCTCCGCCTGCGGCTATATCCCCCACGTGTCGAGGCATGACTTAGAGGCATAGCCGCATGGTAGGCATGTCGCAAGACGGGTAATCTTTACACATCCCATGTACTGAATAAGAAAGGGATAAAGAGTCGGCTTACAATCGCCACTTCACACAATACATAAATAGTCATACATCATCCAGAATACAATCAAAGGTCTGACTATGGAACCAAAATAAAGAAAGACAACCCCAAATGCTAGATCCCCGATCTCCCCAACAGGGCTCCTCTACTGATCATCCAGAAAAGAAACATAGTAACAGCCGGAATCCTCGTCGAACTCCCACTTGAGTTCGGTAGCGTACTCAACAGGTTCCTCGATCACGTACTCGTCTCCCGGCTCTACCCAAAGCAAGGACACAAGCAAAGGAACAACAATCAATCATGGTGCAATGCACAATCAACATGATGCAAAACATGGCATGATATGCAAGATATAATATGCAATGCATATGCGTGCTCCCGAAGGAAAAGATTGATCAAGGCATCAACTTGGCAAACCAAGTGTTCTGCTGGAAAGATGAGTTGATTTCAGTCGAAATCGGTATAAAGATAACCGGAATCGGATGCATGGTTTGCAAATGGCAAGCTAAACAATAATGGCACAATTCTGCGATTAACAGCACAATGCCATCTAGAATGCAACACGAAACTAAGCTACTGTACTCCAACATAGCAACAAAGCATGTGGCAGTGATGTACTCAAGATACTTGAGAAAACATGAACACTGAGCTACGGCTCAATCACACAAGAGCAGGTTCAAACAAGCATGGCAAAAGTGCAAAAGATACCAGCTTCACAGACTTGGTGAAAATACTAACATGCCAGAAATAACATCAGGAAGCAATGTTTAGAGCAAGCTAACAACATGCTACAGGAACATATCATAGCAAACAAAGGCATGGAATGAATCTAATAAATGCATAGAACAAAAGTCCCTTACTGATCATGAGACAAAAAGGCACAGAAGATATGATGGCACCCATGTAAACATAGAAAGTTTTATTAACAGTCTCAAACTTAGCACAAAACTGAACATGGCATAAACAGAATTATGAAGGCATCTTTGCAAGCTCAAATCACTCACCACAAGGCATTGCATGACAAGATAAGCATAGCATCAGCAAGAAGACATGTTTGTGAAGCTAACCATGGCAAGAGAAAGTGCATAGCATGCATGGATCAACAACAACAACCATGGCAAAATTGATTAACATGTAAACAATCTGCCAGGAACATTTTATAGCAAAATTAGAGCAAGATTAAGACATGCTAGGGCACTCCATAATTGCAAACATGGGCTTGGATGGATAGAGCATAACCATATGTCCAAAACACCCTTACTGAAGATGCTCAAAATAAACATGGATCTCACTGTAGCATCAAGTTTACATGGCATCAAAATAACAGCAGAACAAGGACTTAGCAAAAATCCTAAGTTCCTGAAAACAGCAATATCATGAGGGCTACTTTGCATTCTTGTGCTAGTCACCACATAGATCACAAAAATACATGGCAAGCACCTCTGTAAATATGGCATGGCATAGATCAAAACACATGTAGAGCTCATGCCCATATGAAGCACACAACAAATGTGACAAAAATGACAAATCATCATAATCTACTAAGTAACAGGAGCAAACATTTTATAGCACTCTTGCATCAGTGATTTGGGTATCAAGATGGACTCAAACAATCATGCCACAATGGAATGAAATGAATAGCATATCCCAATGAACATTTTGATATATCATGCGCATGAAATGGAGCAATGGTCATGGAGTTATGATGCGTTGAACAGAGCCTGAAAATGTTGTAGAGATGAAGACTTAGTGGAAATTTAGACCTTGGGTGAACAGTGGTCAACGGAGCGGATCTAGGGTTCGTCGCGGCATGGAAGTTGAGGATGGCCGGGATTCGACGAGAGAGGTTAGATTGGGCCTGGCGGCAAGTAGTGGATTGTGTAGACGGTCTAGGGAGGAAAAAGAGGGAAAGCCCGGCAACAGTTTTCGGAGACCGAAAACGTCCGACGATTTGACCGACTATAATGCCGCTATAGTTATTCGTAGGGGCGTCAAACGGACTCCGAATGCGATGAAACTTGGCAGGCGGCCTACTGGCAACATAACAACATCGCATGCCAACTTTCAACCCATTCCGAGAACATTTTCCGGCCACTTATAAAATACTATTTCGGACATGCCGCGGGTGCGTGTGAGTGTGTTTGGGCTCAGAACGGACAATGGAGAGAACGGGGAGACCCGGACGGATGCATGTTTTGAAAACATGATGATGCAATGCACATGATGACATGACAAGATGCAACACGCAAGCGAATGACAAGGCAACGATAGCGAATAACTGGAGGACACCTAGCACATCGATCTTGGGGCATTACAACACTCCACCACTACAAGAGGATCTCGTCCCGAGATCTAGGATGGCACCGGACGGAAACGGAAGAGGAAGAGAAGAGGTAAAACTAAGTTGCTTCTTTGACAAACGAGTGAAACCACGAACCTTGAGAGGTTGAACAAATTGAAAGAAATAATACAACAAAGATGAACAAAGTTGAAAACACTCCGTTAGAAAAGAGGAACAAGGAACATTAGTAGAACCTTGTAGGTTGAAAGACATAAGAAAAGGGTTACAATGGACAAGTACATGCATGCACTCCGGCTGAAACGAGATGAACAAGGAACGATAAGGATCAATTACGACAACACTCCGGTTGGAAATGGAAGGCATAGAATATGAACTTGGCAAAAATGAAAGCACTTGGATGAGACTCCGGTTAGAAGAGGAATGATAGACACAACACTCCGGTTAAAACATGATAGAGAAGGAATAAGAATGATATAATTTGGACAGCACTCCAACTGTAAATGGAAGGAATCGAACATGAATTGGACACGATGAGAGGATACTTGATGAGATCAACAACACACTGCCTCCGGAACTATTGAAAGAAAGGCATAATGGGTAAGAAAGATTCCAGACAGCAAAGGAAAGAACATGATCTTGGCAAAACTTGGTAAGATGGGAGAACTTGGACGGATGAAACGACACTCCGGTTGACTGGATTAGCAAAGGAAAGAACATGATCTTGGCAAAACGAGATGATGGGTCGAAGAGAGAAACAACACAATGCATGTGGATCAAAATAATGGAAGCTATATTGTTGGTATAAAAGGGACGGAAAAGAATAATGACAACTCCTGTCAAAATTGAATTTGAAGAGCATCCTTGCAAAGAAGGATTGAACGGAGTTGTTGGAAGATCAATACGAAAAGAGTAAGATTGTTGTGGGCATATGGAAAACGTCTCAAAATTATGAGGTGAAATTCTGTCACTAACGGAAACAATTGATTTGGATTGATTTCAACAAGGATACTAGAACTTATTTCACCGGGAGGATAAATGAAAAACTTGGGTCATTTATGAGCATCATAAATAGAAAAAATCCTTAGGGAAAGCTTTAGGTGAAATATAACCCAATATAACTCCAATGAAGAGATTGATGGATTGATAAGAGCTCATGCTCGAAGAAATTGATGTGTTTAACTATCTCATTCCTGACAACTTTTGAATCATGAAACATGAAGGAAAAATTATCAACAATGACATAACACCACCTCAAAAGATGAGATAAGGTAGAAGGAATAACACTTCAGAATGCAAGATGAAGAAAGCTTGAACTCCTTAAAACAAGACATGTGTTGAACACCATGTTTAATTGAGAGTACAGCTTGGCGGATCATAACTTCAAGAGAAATCTTAAAGAACGAATGAAGAATGAAAGAAATCCTTGATGAACCACCATGTAGAGCCTCCATGAAGAACTCTGGTAACAAAATGATAATAAAAAGAAAGGAAAGTTGAAAACACAAGGTGAAGCCTTGTAATGATTTAGATGGAGCTTCGCAACGAGATAAAGCGGAAAACCTTGGAACTTCGGAAAAGAAAGATGACTCACTTGTAATCAAAAATTAACTCATCATTGAGAATATCCGGAAGAAAATAATTGAATCACCTCAAGGAAATAAGAATAAGATTTATTGTATGCTTATCCTTCATCAAATTAAATTGATGACAAGCAATGGATTTGGCATACTACTTATTCTCATTGCAAGGATTAAAGAGAGATATAGCGTAAACTTGGTAAGGTCTTCAACGATCCGCCGGTAGGATTTGGAAAGAACGAATGAATTGATATGATAACAAAGGAAGAGAAATCTTTAATGAACCACCATAAGAATTGAAAATGAAAGTATCAAAGACACAATTCACCAGGAAGAATTGGAAAACGAATGAAGATACTAGAGGGAATTTAGATACATGAGAACGAAGAGATCATGAACCGATTAGAGGATATTTGAATGATGCACCGGTAAGATTGGAGAACGAGAGCTGAAAGCTGAGAATGAATAAACCCGAAATGATGGCCTTTGAAGAATCAAACTGAAAAGACTCATGAATTGCTCCGGGAGGTTGAAAAGGATTCTCACAATCAAAAACAATTATGGGAGGATGGCATCAAGCTAGAATCATGAATCTTTGGAAGAACGGATATGATTGCAGAGAAGCTCTTCTTTGGTCTTCAAATGTTGAGAAAGATGACGAGAACCACCACTAAGAATTGTTTAGACACTCTGGGAGAATAAAAAGCGAAGAGGTTGAGCCAATGATGAAAGAATTTGAAAGATGTTTGGGGAAATACATATGACTGCTGATAAATCATTCTTACGTCAAACTTCGAAAAGAATTTGAGGGTAGCTCCAGGAAAATAGAAGAGTCAGGTAAGTTCCTGGAAAAAGACATGTGGGTTAGGGGCCACTCAAAAGAAACACCGTTGAAAAGATTGCTTGAAAATAGAGATTGCACCGGTTGAATTAAATGGCTTGAATGAGATAACATCCTCAAAAGAGCTTGAGCGAATTGAGAATGGAAACTTGAATCTTCTGAGATATCTTCAGCACTTCGGATATGAATAGAGAGAGATGAACGATTAAGAGGTGCATCGGCATGAGAAAACATTTGAAATGAGGAAAGGGGTATAATCAACACCAAAAGCTTGAATTGCATCCACCGGAGAAGAAAGAGAACGAAGAATGATGAACTTGAAGATCCGCTAGTATCTTCCTGAGAATCACCGGATAAGAACATTGACGGAAAATAATGGAGAGACTTCACATCAATAAAATGGATATTTGATTAAGAAATCCGAGTCTTTGAAGAAACAAGGGGTGGGAGGGCGGAAAAACAAAGGCAAACATGGGCAGATGGAATGGATACCATCGAGAAAACTTAGAGTTGATCTTGCGGATGTTGAAATGATTGGATCCACTTGAAGAGAAACACACCGGTTGAAAAGGATTGACATGACAATCTCGATTACCACAAAGGATTAGTGTTCACATAGGAATATGAGAACACCGCTTAGGAAAGGTATGGAATCAACACTTGACATTGAAGCAACTCGAATACCACAACTCAAAACAAAACAAAGATTGGCTTGCAGAATAGGCCGGAAACAAACATATGATAGATCCTGTATCATATCATGTGTCTGCTGGAAAGATATTCTAGGAGCTACTTGAATTCCCACTTATAAACTCCCGAAACTTTCTAGTTATGCAATCAGGTGTTGGGGATACAGGGGAAGCATAATATATCACCCAAAACTAACAAATCCTACATCCAGTTGTATCCATCCTTCAACACATAACCAAGAAACCTTCGGAAATCATGTACCTCAACCTTCGAAAAGCATCCGTTATACGAGTTATGGCAATACTCCTGAACTCCCACCCCAGTACTGGGTGGCGTCGAGGTTATCTCACCAACAACTACATAAAAGAGATTTTCGATGTCGACGAACTCAGGTATTCCAGAACTGCAACGATAAAATTGTGACGACAACACCTCGGAGCTCAACTCCCTAGGACACTGCCACAACCCCTAAATGTCAGGAAGCACCAAGAACAATGTTCTCGTCACAAAACTATCGGAACGATTCCAAGATACCCGCGTGATCCTAATTTTTTTGTGAAATTTGAGGAGAGAAGAGTCAAAACTCTACGTCAGGAGGCCTCACCAGAGTGATGAAGGGACTGAGGAGTAAAAATAATCCTACTCTCCGATATATATAATCCTAAGACTCAAAACATTTTGTTCTAGACTCAACAACGTCAGCGATTCGATCAAGCAGGGGGCTCCTAAGTCGGGGAAGGCTCTGATTACCAACTTGCAACAAACCTACCATGCGGCTATGCCTCTAAGTCGTGCCCCGACACGTGGGAGATATAGCCGCATTGTGGGTGTTACAAGTTGTAACGCCCCGAGATCGATGCGCCAGGTGTCCTCCAGTTATTCGCTGTTGTTGCCTTGTCATTCGCTTGCATGTTGCATATTGTCATGTCATCATGTGCATTGCATCATCATGTTTTCAAAACTTGCATCCGTATGGGTCTCCCCGTTCTCTCCCTGAGCCCAACCACACTCGCACGCGCCCGCGGCATGTCCGAAATAGTATTTTATAAGTGGCCGGAAGATATTCTCGGAATGGGTTGAAAGTTGGCATGCGGTGTTGTTATGTTGCCAGTAGGCCGCCTGCCAAGTTTCATCGCATTCGGAGTCCGTTTGATGCCCCTACGGATAACTATAGCGGCATTATAGTCGGTCAAATCGTCGGACGTTTTCGGTCTCCGAAAACTGTTGCCGGGCTTTCCCTCTTTTTCCTCCCTAGACCATCTACACAATCCACTACTTGCCGCCAGGCCCAACCTAACCTCTCTCGTCAGCCCGCGGCCCTCCTCGCGCGCGCGTCCGAAAGCTGTCCCGGACCCGACCTGGGTAGTCGTCACCGTTGGATTCGGTTCATCCCCAAACATCTACAAAACATCTCCGTTTTTCTTTTCGGACTCCCTACCTATTTGTTTCTCGACCATCCGATTACGATTGGAGGGACGAGGTAGCCCCTACCCAAAAATCCATATTGCCATATATAAAAAGATCAACCCTAATTTCTAGGGGAGATGTCCCATCCATCCCCACGCCACCGCCACTTTCCCCATCGGGATCCAAAACCAGCCAACCAGCACTCCTCCTGTCTCTTCCTCCTCGGGATCTCCTCCCGATCCATCCATCCAGTCGATCCCCCTCCTTGAATTGCAAACCTGGCCAACCACCGAGCACCTCCTGGAGTCCCCCCCCCCCGCCTCCTCTGCCTCGTCCCTGCCGCCGGCAGCAGGAGCAGCTCCCGCATCCCCGACGAGCAGATGAGCCCTGCCGCTGCTCTCCTTCCCTCCATCTCTCCCTGCTGCTCCCTCCTCTCACATCTCTCTCTCTGAACCAGGACGCCGCCGCCATGGCCTCTAGCTCCGCCCGCGCGCCACATCGCCGGCAGTGCCACCGCGGGACCTCCTCGACCCTCCTTCTCCTGCCCGAGCTCATGGACGCCCGTGCCCTTCGCCGCTTGGAGCCTCGCCTCGCACCGCCTGGGTCCTGCATCCCCGCCGGACCTCGCTAGCTTGTGGAGCACCAGGACAGTGTATCAAGCCTCTCCCTTCCTTTTCTTTCCCCTCCCGTACATTTTTTCCTCCTCCATAACCTCTATGTCTTCCTTGACGCCATGGACAGGAGCACCCTACAGTGGTGCAGCCGACCTCGCTCCGTCCGGCGACCTTCATGCCTCGACGCCCTCGCTCGGATCCAGGCGCCTAGTTCGTCCGCGTCTCCCTGTCATGCTCCCCTCTCTGTCCATGTCCCGCCGCGCCAAGCCCCCTCTAGCCGCGGCTCTCCTTTGCTGCATCGAGCAGTAGCAGTTCGGGCAGAGGAGGATGGTGCCTCTGCCTCGACACCTCGGGTGTCATCGTTGACCGCGACTGCGTGGGCTGCACCCCGTGAGGCCTAACCTCCCGCACCTCTCTAGGCCGCCCGGCCTCCTGTTCCATCGTCAGGGCCCAGCCCATGGTGAGCTACCAGTAGCTTCCCCGACCCAGTTTGCCTCATATCTGGCCCGTGATGTTTTTCCCCTGCGAGAATGATTTTTCTAATTTCCAGAAAACTGCGGTTTTACAAAAACACCCTTGCACATCATGCATATCATAACTCACCAACCGTGCATCGGATCTAAATAAATTATATATGCAACTTGCGACTTCCATCTATGTTTAAAATGTTTAAAATGATGTTTTCTTATATTTTGCTTAATTGCCATGTTAAAATGCTTTATTTCATAACTAAATAACTGTAGCTCCAAATTTGATAAACTTTATATGTAAATGGGGTAGAAAAATGCCTAGTTTAACATGGTGCATTCATCTTGCATGTTTAATAACTCTAAAATTGTGTATAGGGCAGAATAGTACCAAATCTAAAATATGCACATGAGGATTTTCCGGACTTGTTGTTTGTTGTTCCGGCCTCATTTAAACTTGACTAGATAGTTAGTTTAATTATGCTTCACCTCTTACCATGCTATCCAACATTTAATTTTTTTGAGTACTTAAACGGGAGAGAACTAAATAATTGATGCGGTGTTCCGTCAATATGCAACTCGTTGCATATTGAGCTCCACTTAATTTGTAGTTTTGTTTGTGCACTTTGCCATGCCATGCCTCATTAAACCGGACATGCATCATACTTTGGTTGTGCATCATGCCATGCTTATGTGATGGTTGTTTACTATGTTGTTTGCTTCTTTCCGGTGTTGCTTCTTCGGGTTAGTTCCGATAACGTCGCGTTTGTGAGGATTCGTTCGACTACGTCTGTTTGTCTTCTTCATGGAATCGTTCTTCTTCCTTGCGGGATCTCAGGCAAGATGACCATACCCTCGGAATCACTTCTATCTTTGCTTGCTAGTTGTTCGCTCTATTGCTATGCCGCGCTACCTACCACTTGCTATATCATGCCTCCCATATTGCCATGTCAAGTCTCTAACCCACCTTTCCTAGCAAACGATTGTTTGGCTATGTTACCGCTTTTGCTCAGCCCCTCTTATAGCGTTGCTAGTTGCAGGTGAAGATTAAGTTTGTTCCATGTTGGAACATGGATATGTTGGGATATCACAATATCTCTTATTTAATGAATGCATCTATATACTTGGTAAAGGGTGGAAGGCTCGTCCTTATGCCTGGTGTTTTGTTCCACTCTTGCCGCCCTAGTTTCTGTCATATTGGTGTTATGTTCCTTGATTTTGCGTTCCTTACACGGTTAGGTGTTATGGGGACCCCTTGACAGTTCGCTTTGAATAAAACTCCTCCAGCAAGGCCCAACCTTGGTTTTACCATTTGCCTCACCACCACCTACTTTTCCCTTGGGAGTCGCGCTCCCGAGGGTCATCCTTATTTTAACCGCCCCGGGCCAGTGCTTCTCTAAGTGTTGGTCCGAACTAGAGTCCTTTGCAGCGCCACCTCGGGGAAACTTGAGGGCTGGTTTTAGTTGTACGGAGTGCTCATTCGGTGTTGCCCTGAGAACGAGATATGTGCAGCTCCTATCGGGATGTCGGCGCATCGGGCGGTCTTGCTAGTCTTGTTTTACCATTATCGAAATGTCTTGTAACCAGGATTCCGAGACTGATCGGGTCTTCCCGGGAGAAGGAATATCCTTCTTTGACCGTGAGAGCTTGTGATGGGCTAAGGTGGGACACCCCTGCAGGGTTTGAACTTTTGAAAGCCGTGCCCGTGGTTATGGGCAGATGGGAATTTGTTAATATCCGGTTGTAGAGAACTTGAAACTTAACTTAATTAAAATGCATCAACCGCGTGTTTAGCCGTGATGGTCTCTTCTCGGCGGAGTTCGGGAAGTGAACACGGTTCTTGTGTTATGCTTGAACGTAAGTAGTTTCAGGATCACTTCTTGATCACTTCTAGTTCACGACCGTTGCGTTGCTTCTCTTCTCGCTCTTATTTGCGTAAGTTAGCCACCATATATACTTAGTGCTTGCTGCAGCTCCACCTCACTACCCCTTTCCTACCCATAAGCTTAAATAGTCTTGATCTCGCGGGTGTGAGATTGCTGAGTCCTCGTGGCTCACAAATACTTCCAAAATAGATGCAGGTGCCGATGATGCCAGTGCAGGTGACGCAACCCAGCTCAAGTGGGAGCTCGATGAAGACCTTGATCGTTGTTTTGTTTTTGTTTTCCTGTTGTTCAGTAGTGGAGCCCAGTTGGGACGATCGGGGATCTAGCAATTGGGGTTGTCTTCTATTACTTTGGTTCCCTAGTCGGACCTTGTTTGTATTCTGGATGATGTATGTTTAACTTGTATTTGTGTGAAGTGGCGATTGTAAGCCAACTCTTATCCCTTTCTTATTCAGTACATGGGATTGTGTGAAGATTACCCCTCTTGCGACAAACCTACCATGCGGCTATGCCTCTAAGTCATGCCCCGACACGTGGGAGATATAGCCGCATTGTGGGAGATTCGTGGCACGGAAGTCGAGGTGGTGGTTGTAGGCGGCGTCGTCCTGCGCCTCCCATAACTTGTCCTCCCACACCATGTCTATGTAATGGGCACGGGCCTCGCCGATGGTCAAGGTGCAATGCACCAGCGAGGTTGGCGCGGAGGAGGAGGGTGGCGCCGATTCATCGTCGACAACGTCCTCCATTGAGACGTCGTCGTCCTCCAGCTGCCTGACGGCCAGCCAACCGATAGCAATGGCAGCCATCTCCTTCTTCATGTCCGACATCAGGCCGTCCCAGAAAGTTTGGCGGGGAGGGATCCATGGTGGGAGTGGTGAGGAGAGGGATCGGAGGTGGATGATTGTGGCTATGGCCGGGGTAGCGTTTATATAGCAATGGAGCACGACGGAGGGACGGACGGGTGGCGCAAGAGGAGACGCCTCGGCAACCATGTGCCATCAATGTGAGCGGTAGACGAACGGATGGGTGGTCGTTGTGTCGTTTGAATGCGCGTCAGTCGCATGCATCTGGAAGCGGCGCACACGACGCTCTCTCGGCTGGCGCGTCGCTTTAATGCCGGCGCCAATGAGTGTGCGGAGAGGAAATGTCAAATCTGCATGCAACTGGTTGGTTATTATGGGGAGAAGTAGTACGAAGCTACAGTAGCAGTAACTTCCTCTCCTCACGCCAGTGAGCGGTTTACTTTGGTAGACAACCAGTCGGCTACCAAAGTCGGCAACCGCGTGCCATCAATGTGAGCGGTAGATGGACGGACGGGCGGCCGTTGTGTCGTTTGAATGCGCATCACTCGCATGCATCTGGAAGCGGCGCACGAGGTGCTCTCTCGGCTGGCGCACCGCTTTAATGCCGACGCCAGTGAGTGTGCGGAGAGGAAATGTCAAATCTGCATGCAACTGATGGGTTATTATGGAGAGAAGTAGTACGAAGCTACAGCAGCAGTAACTTCCTCTCCTCACGTCAGTGAGCGGTTTACTTTGGTAGACAACCAGTCGGCTCACTGGCGCCGCTTTAATGTCGGCGCCAGTGAGTGGTTTACTTTGATAAACAACCAGTCGGCTACCAAAGTAATTAACCAGGTTTGTCCCTTCCTCTCCTCACGCACTAGGTGCATGCACACAAGGAAGAGGCGAGGCAGACGACTATCGAGCCGGTGAGGTAAATGAGCAGCTACCTATTTATTCTCCCATGCCATGACTTTGTGTCTTGGACGACTATTTGACTGCTCTCATGGCCACTCGTGGGTTCTGCGTGGGTATGTTGATAACCACCGTGAGGTTCCCTTGGTTCACCATGCATGGGAATACACCCATGTCATCCTTTTTGGAAGACGCAATCAGCGGAATCACCATCTTCCTGGCGAACCACCAGAGGACCACAAACGGTGATGGACGCTGGACGTAGGGTGAGGTCCACCACCATGCTGCCGAGATCGAGCTTTGTAACCACCGAGGTACTAACCATGGGATTTCTTTTTCATCTTTGACTCCTACATATTTTTATTCATTTTAGGATATTATTTGCATTCCAGGATTCACATTATTCATTGGAGGGATAATATTTTTAACCGTGTTGTATTTTTCTCCTCTCCTATTTTATTCGACTACTTGCTTGCTAAATTGGAGGCAATTGCTCCTCTTCATGATTTAGAACAATCTAGTTTATCTCTCAAATATGTGTCTTTTGCTCTGGGTATTTTAACATGTTTTGAGATATCGATCATTGTTCCTAACAAGAGGTAGATGGCGACCCTTTACCAAAGAACCGAAGAAAAGAATAAGATCCCGCCTTTTTATTCCATGTAGATTAAATTTATGTCTCCTTTTGAGAAAATGTTATGTTTTGGTTAGTGCCATTCCAAGTTAAATCACTGGACGATATATAGTTACAAAATTGAAAATGCCTTCTGTTCTCTTATAGAGAACAAAAATATCCACATTGATGATATAGTTACCATTTCTAGGAGTGTGTGTTTACCAACTTATTCTATTTATCCTGTGTAAACAGAAAGTAATGCTTGCTATTTACTGAAAATTTGTCTAATAATTCTCTAATATACTCATGGTATTTGTTTAAGATATTGTTGTATTTGATCTTGAAAACCTGCTCAAATTGATACGCGGGGTTCACTGCCGAAAAGCAGAGGAACTTAGCAAGAAAAATTATTTTTATCTCTTATTCTCCATCACTCAATGTCTACTCTTACTATTATTTTTGCAATTTTATAAAGATACAACTACATGTACCCATAGCAACGCACGGGATATCATTTAATTTCTAACATGTGTGTGTGGAGACCTCCTATAAAGACCCTAGTTCACTTCTGCCCCCACATAAGCGTAGCGGCGCTCACGCGCTACTCTCGAGCGTCGGCCCAGCAAGCAAACCAAGCACTAACAAGTTGGGTATTCAGGGTTGACTGCTCAATCATTGACCGGTTGACCACTAACAAAGTTGACCAAATGTTTTTAATAAACATAAATATGGAATAAAGTTAATTTTTTCTGAAAAAATCACTAATATTAAAACAGTTTAAAAATTTGAAAAATTTAACAAAATAAAAAATGTTCATCGAATTGAAAAAAGTTTGAGAATTTAAGAAAAGTTCACAAAAAATGGAAAACAAAGTTCACAAATTTGAAACAGTTCACAAAATTAAGAAAAAGTTCAATAATTTGAAAAATGTTGCCGAATTTGAAAAAGTTTCGCATTTGATAATATGAAAAATAAAAATGAAATGAAAAACGAAATATCTAAATAAAACAGAAAAACCCCGATCCAGAAAAACTAGAAACGAAAAATGAAAAAACAACAACTAGAAGCTTCCCAAAACCGGGCGAATAACAAGCCTCCAGAAACTAGGACGAGCTTGCTACCTACGTGCTTAGATGGGCCAACCCATTCTGATAGAAGGGTGTGTGTGTGTGTGTGTCTGTATCGGGAGGGGCCAACCAAAACTAATTTTGGGCTTGTTTTACTTTGTATATTAGCCATTAATAGAAAGATTCCATGGCCTGGGGCAGCGGCCCAGGTTGGTTAAGTTAATTCTCACAAAAAAAGGTTGGTTAAGCTAAAAGCTCCGTCAATGTGATTAAATTTTCAGTACCGTGGCGTCTATTTTTTTGCATTAATTGAGACAAGAGGGGAGCACCTATACGACGCTCTCTGCGTCAAACAGCCACTGTTTCGCACAGAGCATCCTACCGGTGGGCTTGGTGGTCCGATTTTTTTACGTTCCTGTTTCTATTTTCGGTTTTCTTCGTTCTTTTTTCTGGTTCGACTAGTTGCTGTTTTTGTTTCCGTTTCCTGTTCGACTGCTAGCTACTCCTATTTCTTGTTCGGTGTACAAAACCTAGCAGCCTATTTCTTCCAGTGCTTACCCCTCAAACAAAAAAAAATATCTTCCAGTGCTTTGACGCTCAGTAGCAAAAGAGTTCTTTTTTTTCTTCTAAAGTTCGTTGCTACTAGAAACACGGGCCTAGTTCTTGGATTAAAAAAAGTTCAAGGCAGTTCAAAATTGTTCATCAATTCAAAGTTGTCATTTGAATTGAAGAGAGATGTTCTTGGATTTAAAAAAGTTCATTTCATTAAAAGATTTTTCTTGAATTCAAAAGATGTTCAAGGCAGTCAGAAACTGTTCTTGGAATTGAAAAGTTGTTCATAGATTAAAAAAATGTTCGAGTCATTCAGGAAATTGTTCTTCGATTGAGAAAAATGTTCAAGGTACTCAATAATTGTTCACGAAATAAAAAATTTCTCTTTGACATTGAAAAATCTTCTTGTAGTCAAATAAGTTCAACACATTCAAAAATTGTTCTTGGATTCAAGAAATGTTCAAGACATTGAAAATATGTTCTTGGAATTGAAAATATATTGAAAAAAAGTTCCAGACATTCAGAAAACATTATTAGAATAAACAAATGTTCAATGCTTTCAAAAACTTGTTCATCAAATCAAAAATTGTTCTTTGAAATTTAAATTTATTCTTTTTTGAACACATTTTAAATGTTTTCTTGGACTAAAAAAATGACCATGACATTCAAAAACTGTTATTGGATTAAAAATGTTCAAGGCATTGAAAATTGATCAAGCCACTAAAAATATTTTCCTAGAATTACAAAACCGTTCATGGATTCAAAAAATGCACCAACTATTTGAAAAATTGTTCTTAGGTTAGAAAAATGTTCAAGACATTCAAAATTATTCTTGAAATTTAAAAGTTGTTCCTGGAATAAACAGTTGTTGTTCATTACTAGAAAAAAAGTTCATAGATTCAAAAAATATATAACGCAGTCAAAAAATGTTACTGGTGGATTCAAAAAAAAAATTCTCGTGCCATTGAATTTTTTTCTTGGATTTCAAAAATATTCTTGTATTAAAAAAGTTTGAAGAACAAAAAAAATCTAGGATTCAAAAAGTGTCTTGGGAATCAAGAGCTACTCACGAATTCAAGAAATTTTCAAATCACACAAAAATTGTTCTCAGAACAAAAAAATGTACATTGGTTCAAAATATTGTTCTCTGATTCAAATAATGTCAAGGCATTCAAAAGTTGTACATGAATTGAAACAATGTCCTTGGAATTAAAAAAATCATTGCATTCAATAATGTGCAAGCCAAACAAAAAATGTTTATGGAAGTAAAAAATGTTTGTCGATGGAATTAATGTTCAAATGTTCATGGAATTCAAAAATTCTCTTGTATTCCAAATAATGTTCATCAATTCAAAAATTGCTCCTGGATTCAGAACATGTTTAAGGCATTCAAATAATCCTCATGGAATTATAAATAAATGTTCTTGGAATTCAAAATTTGTTCACATATTTTATCTCGTGTATGTTGTGTTAGTGTTTAGGTTCTCCAATATTGCTATTCTAGAAAGAATTGAACATGGCTATGGTTGTACGGCATGATAATACATATGGCTAGGCATGTATAGATGCACTATGAAGAAATGAATAGGGGATTGTTCGCTAATCTAGTTATGTCACACATCATCCAGATAGTGCTAAATATATTAGAGGAAGCAGCGAAGGAACAGAAGCAACAATCTATCCCCGCTCAACCAATAATGTAACCCAAAGGCAGAAGAAAATGAGAACTCCACAAATGTTTGTTCAGAAGAATTGCAAATTTCCCCAAAACTAAATTTGTTCATTATCCCATACGTGTTTCTCTTTTGTGATGCAATATTGAACTATGGCGAGTCAAGCAAAAGCAAAGAAAACAACATCTCACAATTGTATAGTACTTTTTAGATGCGAAAATATATGTCACTCATAGGAAGTACACATTAAATGTGCATTCGAGGGATGCCACGACAGGAAAAATAGTGGAACCATTTTAACAGAAACTCTAGCATCTATTGGCAACTCTCCTTTTCTTTCTGAAGACATCTAACACTGTTTCTTACTCTTCTTGGTGGAAACATCCAAGGCCTCCAAAGTCAACCTTGTGCGGATCAAACTTCGCCATTTGTAAGCGACAAGCAGGCAGAGGTGAGAAATTGGTATCTTGATAGAGAGATGAAAATGAGAAATACTTGAATAAGTAGAAAGATAAGATGTGTCAAAAACCTAACATAATGCATACCGAGAATTTGCAAAGAAGTAGCAGTTATGGTAAAAATGAAATCAAATAACTTACAGGATGAAATCCCTTCATGGATGAAATAAAGCTGTTTGAATAGAATGAAAAAAATAACATTAAGTATGTATACAAGGCTTTAGTAAAAAAATGCAGGATATTCAAAGAACTCTCTCAAGCAAGATCTACAG